>NC_050576.1:2978248-3278248 GCF_011100635.1 Trichosurus vulpecula | reverse complement strand
GGAAAAGCAAGCACACACAGGGCTAAAGAGCTTCTTTTCCTGCTTGAATTATCCCAGATGTTTCAAATTGACCACCTCAGTTTCCCTCTCTCTCTTTTTGATTGTGTAGATTCAGGCCTTAATTAAAAGTGTTTTATATCATCTTATTAACAATTCTTGATCTGTGATTCCATCTGAAGAGGGAGCTCTCAGAGAGAGAGAGCCCCTCTGCCAATGCAGATGGGCACGTGCTTGGCACTTAGTCATCCAGTTGCCTGGAGTCCTGAGAGGTCATGAAAATGGCCCAGTAGATGTCACACCACCAGGATGTGTCACTGGTGTGATAACCTGAAACCAGCTTTTCCTGGTTCTGATGTCCTCTCTCTATCCACAAGAAGATGCTTTCTCTGCCTTGGTTCCTTATCTAGGGCTGGGGATTCAAATAAAGATGTGTTCAAGTACTTGTTGGCAACAAGTAGTTTCCTAAGTGATTAAAAGAAAGTTTTAGAAAAGTTCCCAGAAAGGAGGCTAAGTGCCTTTGGCTCCGAGGTTCCCTGGGTCTTGGGAGCTCCTGGCAAAGTTCTAAAAGTTCTTGTTATACTCTTCTGATCCCAAAGGCCCACAGCTGGGACCCGATCAGGCTCCCTGGGAGCAGAATGAACCCTGGGAAGGAGATGGCTTAGCTCCTGCCTCCTCAGTCCCACCCGTGTCCTGGCTCCCAACACATCTGCGCGGATGATTTAATAACAAAACAAGAAGACTCTTTTCTTTCCAATGTGAAGTTTTTGTTTTTAAAAAAGGTAGATTTTTAACTTCTCAGTGCTTCTGGGATCTCGCTAATGTTGGTGTTCCCTCCACTGGAGGAGGCTGCAGGCCATCCTGGGGGTCCCATGGGTGCTTCACAGCAGATATGCCCCATGTGCTGGAGGCTTCCTCTGGGATCTTTAACGCAACCAGGTTCCCAGTCCAGCACTCTGGCTATCTATCTGCTGTCTTTTGTTCTAACTTCATGACAGGCCCACCTCTTCTCACTGGTTGGGCAGTGGTTAGAGTGTTGGACCTAGAGTTAGGAAGATCTGAGTTCAAATCCCACCACAGTTATTTATTATATACATGAGCCTTGACAAGTCATTTAACCTTTTCTTCCCTGGAAGGTGGAGATCATAACAGACTCTGTCATAGTGTCACTCTGTCTGGGGTGTTGGGGGGATCAAATGGGATAATATTCACCTTCAAACACTATATCGAGGCTAGCTCCGATGCTGGTGAGAATGATACCATTGCAGCGCTCCCACCAATGCTCATCGGGACCGGAGCTGAGATTTCATTATCACGGGGGACTCCAGATGAGGATGCTCCCTCTCCCATCACAGGGCAGCACCTTCTCTGAGCTGCTGAGAGTCATGGGGGTGAAGTGCAGGGCCACAGAGCCAGGCTGGGGCAGAGGTGAGACATTGCCAAACGGTCACCCTGGGAGGCAGCTTCTATTCCTACCCCCATTTTATAGACGAACTGACTGAGGTGAGTGAGGTTAACCGATTGCCTCAGGGTCACAAGGTGGAATTTGAACTCGGGTCTCCAGGCTTCTTAGCTGCCCTAATATCCCCACAAACAAGAGTATCTGGAGAAGTTCTTCATCTAGAGGTGAGCCTTCTTCCATTTGCACCTTGAATAGGACACTTGCATGACAGTAGCAAACACCGTGGACAGGCGTTTAGCTCTCGCACTTCAAAGTGTTATTGAATGGAGTTATCCTATGTATTGTGTTTGTCAGGGTTGAGTTTAACGTAGGACTAAGAGTTAGCTGGCTGGACGAGAGCCTTGAGTGCCAAGTGAGATGATTTTCTGTAATCAACAAATGACAAACACAATAGAATCTTGTATACTCTGTAAATTTTAGGCAGTTAATTATGTAAGTCAAGAGTGAGACCTATTGGAAGAAATCATTTGTGGAAATCTACCTGGGTTATTTTAGATTACCACTGGTACTTATGCCAACCATTTTCATAGAGACTTTATAAAGATGAGTCAGTCAGTACTGATAGTCCCTCAATTGCTACTTGGGGTAGTAATATCTACCGTTTCCCCCCATTCCTTTGATATTCTCTCCCATTATGAAATACTTGGTAAGACAGCTTGATTATCCCAAGATTTTCTTCCCTCCAGCATGGTTTGCTCAGAATATACTTGCTTGGGTCTAATTGTTCTTCCTAATTTTGTCTTCTTAAATGCTATTTCAGCTCCTGCACAGAAGAGGGATTGGGTCACTGGTATCCAGATCTGTCAGCTCATTGAGAATGAAAATGCACTATTAAGAAAGCAGCCAGATCTGTTCCATTTCCCCCTTATTCATTGGCCTCCTGCCTGTTTCATCTTGGAATACTCTGGGGACAAGGTGGCTCTGCTGGATCTCACGCCCACACACCAAGCTGTGCTAAATTTATTTTTGCTTTTACCAGTTTAGGAGGGGATACTGCTCCTAATCTTTCGTCATGCTCTTCTGCAATGTTTTAAAAATACATTAGTGATCTAAACTGGTGGTGGTCCTTTCTACCTTGTCTCAGCTGGAGAAGGTGGTCATGGGATCAGTCAGTCACTCAATAAATATTAAGCACCTACTATGTTCCAAGTACTAGGCTAAGCCCTGGGGATATACAGAAAAGGCAAAAGATAGTTGCTGCCCTCAAGAAGTTTACAGACTAATAGTGAAAGGAAGCATATAAATGTCAGTTATGTGGGAGGGGAGAAGGTACCTGCCAGGGGCAGGATGAAGTCCTGCAGCTATTTGGGAAATAAGGAGATGCCTGCTCTGGGCTCCATCCTTAGAGGATCTGGGAAGATCTATCTCATGTTCACCATCTATAATCAGAGGGAGGGAGGGGTCCCTGGTGCGGAAACGTGTGTTTCAAAGTTGAGGTGATCTTAAAGGAAGGTGATTTTGTGGAGACAGTGATAAAGTCCATAGGGAGTAGCCAGGTGGCAAATGATGATGACACCTCAGAGGTCATCTAGCCCAACAACCTCCTTTCACAGACAAGGAAACCGAACCTACACAGGTTTGATGACTGCCCAAGATCACACAGGGACCGAGTAGCAAAGCCAGAATTTGAAGACATATCTTCTGACTGCAGATCCTTCTTTCTTCATCATGTTCAGCCACCAGTGGTGGGATTGGGGTTCTTGCAAACTCGTTTGGACTCCACTTGATATAGGCTAAAGTTTTTCAGAAAACAATGATTGCAGAGGTTTTTATCTTATCTTTTTCCAATTCCCTTTTAACAGCTTTTAGCAGCTCATTTTAGTAGGTCAGACTGAAGCTGTTGTAGTGTTTCTTGGCGTCTTCTTATTTTTCTTTTTTTCTAATTTTTATTTTTCTCCAAATTTGATATTTATTTTGACCTTTGCTGTAACTAGTGGATGGTCTGACAGACAGTTGATTCTCCTTTTAAGTCTCACATTGGTTACCAGTAAGTCAATTTCTGTCTAAGAAATAGTTTTCTTCCTTTCTTCCTTTCCCCTGTCCCTTTCCTTCCCTGCATTCCCTCTCTCCTTTCCCTCCTTTCCTTTCTTCCCTTCTTTCCCTCTTTTCCTTCTTTCTTTCCCTCTTTCCCTTCTCTTTTCTTCCCTCCTTCCTTTCTGCTATTAGTTCTCTATACATCTAGCACTTTCTACTTCTCTTCTGGAAGACAGTACTCATGGTATTTAGGCATCTGGATTCTGGGTTATCTACATAATTTTGGCCTCTTTTTACTTCTCAAACCCAAGCAACATTTGCTAACATGCTTAATTTGAAATCACCAAGAAATTAAAGCTTATATTGACTTTGGAGATTTGGAAGAGGCCAAAGTGACCATCTAGATCAATCCACCCTTGAAAGTTATCCCCACTATAACATTCCTGACATATGGTCTCAGCCTCTGCTTGAAGACCTCCGAGGAGGGAAAACCCAGTATGTCTCAAAGCACTGTTAGACAGCTCTGAATGTTAGGGCTTCTCCTCTCTTCTTGAGACTAAACTTGCTTCTTTGCAGTTGTACACATTGCTCTTGCTTCTGTCCTCAGGGGTCAAGCAAAATAGATCCAATATCTGTTCCACAAGAATCTTTCAAATACTCAAAGACAACTCTCAGGCCCCTCAAGTCTTTTATTCTCCAGACAAAACATGCCTTGTTCCTCCAAACGATCCTCATATGACCTAGATTCAAGGTCTCTCACCATTCTGCTTGCCCTCCCCGGGTTCTCTCTAGCCTTCATGAACCCTGGTGCCCAAAATCTTGTTGGCTTTTTCATGTCATTTCAGTCCTCCTTCATCATCTTCAGTCATAGTTCTTGCAGAAGCTTGGAGTCAGGAAGACTCATCTTTGTGAGTTCAAGTCTGAGCTCAGACACTTACTAGCTGTGTGTCCCTGGGCAAGCCACTAAACCCTGTTTGCATCAGTCACCTCATCTACAGAATGAACTGGAGAAGGAAATGGAGAAAGAAGCCAGTTCAGTATCTGTGGAGGAAATCATTTGTGAAAATCCACCTGTGTTTTTTTTAGATTACCACGGATATTTATGTAGACCATTTTCATACAGACTTTATAAAGATTGGTCAATCCATATTGATAGTCTCTCAGTTGCCATTTGGGGCAGTCATGTCCCCAATTTCCCCCCATTCCTTTGATATTCTGTCCCATTATGAAATACTTTGAGCTTCATTATCCTGACATTTTCTTCCCTCCAGCATGGTTTTCTCAGAATATACTTGGTTGGGTCTAACTGTTCTTCCTAATTGGATCTTATTAAATGCCATTTCAGCTTCCTTGTGGAAAAGGGATTAGATCACTGGTATCCAGATCTGTTAACTCATTAAGGATGAAAATTCACTATTAAGAAAGCAGCGAGATCTGTTCCAAATGGGGTCACAAAGAGTTGAACACAACTAAAAACCACTGAACACACATATAGGATGGAGGGCCATCTAAAACATGTGTCTTTGTTTCACAGTAGTGCTGAACCCCTCTCAACTTAGCTTGGATGGTCCCCAACCTCCGGGCTCACCCTGGCCCAGGGATCATACTCAAAGATTTTCCAATATAGCAGAACCCACCAGAGCTTGTGTTCCAAGGACAGACTTCAAGAATCTCATGTCCCCTCTGACACCACATTGAGGACTCTTGCAAGAATTTTAGACATTAGGCAGCATTACTCAAATTGACCATTCCTAATTTGCTCTATTTCTCAAAAAAAGAGCGTTCTTACTTTCTATTATTCAGTCTTCTGCATAATTTCAAGGAATCATGTGCTCTTTCTCCCAGGGTAATCATTTTCATATCTCATACTAAGTAAGTATCTGTTTGAGTCAGAGCTTCTTATCCAGGTGTTCTGCGAACTTGAACAAGAAAAAAAAATCTTTATTTCAGTATGAATGATTTCCTTTTGGAATCCTGTGTGTTTTACTTTATGCATTTAAAAACCTGAATCTGAGAAAGAAGAGGTCCATAGATTCTATCAGGTTGCCTAAGGTGGGGTGGGGAGGGACAGAGCTCATGACCTAAAGAAAGGTAAAGGCTTGCAATAAGTGGTGTCCTAACCCCCTGAGTTTTCAAGAGACGCCTACATCCAACTTTCACCTGTGGAATGGCCTGTCACAATAACGGCTAACGTTTATATGGTGCCTTGAGGATTATAAAAAATGCTTAAGAATGTGATCTCACTTAACCTTTTCAATAGCTCTGGAAGGTAGATGATCTTATTCCTATTTTACAGATGTGGAAACTGAGGCAAAGGTTAAATGACTCATCCAGTGTCACATAGTGAGTTCGTGAAGCTGGATTTAAATTAAGGTCTTGCTGGATCAAGGTCTAGTGCATTGTGGTGCCCCTTAGCTGCTTAGCCCAGTGCTCTAGCCATGGAGTATAAGAAGGCATAGTATTGTATTAGAACTTGCCCACATGTTCATCTCACCCATTTATTTCTGCATATTTGAGTACTGCTACTTCCTTTCAAAGGTAAACACAGGATTCTAATGTTTAAAATGCAAATTTAAGACAGAGTGTGGGTGAATGGGATGCAGGAAGACTGTGATGGGGTAGAATGGTTTATTGATGCTTACCCCCCAGCACAGCATAGGTGGACAGCTGCCCTCAGGGAGAGAGTTATACATAGTCTCCTTTGCCCCCACCATACCAATGGCAGCATCTAAGGGATGGCCAAGACGGGTAATGGGATGTACTCTTTGATTAAGACCCAAAAGTGATTGTAAGCATGGGTTTATGGAGGATTTTCATTCTAACGGTCCACCATAGCAGCTACCATGTTGCCGATGGGATAATGGGGTTAGGGAGCCTGGACCAGGAACAAAAGGCAGATGTCTAAAAATTAACTGGGAAGGCCTCTTCAGGGTGAGGAAAGGGGAATGATGCCACATCAGCATGTTTGCTGGAGTTTCAGTAGCTGGTTCTAAATAGAAGTGGGTGCAGTTTAAACCTTAAATATATCCAGTAACTGGAGATGATCCTAGGTGAGTGGGGCCATAGTCTTCTCGGTATTCAAAATTAGCATCAACATGAAAGTGACCTCCTTTGAAAGATACCTGACCAAGGTCTGTGCTGTAGTGATCTAGCTTATGTGCCTTGAGGCATTAACATATTTATTCAATAATTTGCTCTAGAAGTGGGAGTGAGGTATGAAAGTAATGAAGAAGGACTTCCGGGGGTGGAGCCAAGATGACGGCTGGAAAGCAGGGACTTGCGTGAGCTCCCCTCCAGGTCCCTCCAAAAACCTATGAAAAATGGCTCTGAACAAATTCTAGAACTGCAGAACCAACAAAATAGCAGATGAAAGCAAGGATCCAGCCCCGGACAGCCTGGATGGTCACTGGATGAGGTCTATGGCGCAGGGAGAGGAGGGGAGCAGAGCTCAGCATGGGAGGCAGCAGGACCAACCAGACCAGGAGCTGGGCAGGACAGGCCCTAGCACCCTGAATCAGTGAACTGTGGCAGTTACCAGACTTCTCAACTCACAAACCCCAAAGACAACAGAGAAGGTTAGTGGGAAAAGCTGCTGGGGGACAGAGTTCGTGGTTCAGCCACTGCCCCAGGGGCAGCGGGGGAGGTGCAGCTACAGAACTACAGCTACAGTTACGTCCGGCCCCAGGCCCACATGGTGGGAGGAATTAAGTGGTGGATCAAAGCAGGAGTGCAGAGCCTGCTGAAGATTTGTGTCAGGTCCAGGTTGGTGGTTCTTGAGGAAGGAGGAGTGCAGGGGTGGCAAAGCTGGCTGTATAGAGATAGCTCTGAAATCAACGGCACATCCCCTCAAGCTGGGAAACAAGTACTCTTTGCTCTACAAGCAGTCATACCCCAATGACAAACTCAAGGGTCAAGTGAGTTGGCTGGGAACATGGGCAGGCAGCGAAAACACACCCAGATGCAGTCTCAGATTTTGGAATCTTTCTTTGGTGACAAAGAAGACCAAAACATACAGCCTGAAGAAGTCAACAAAGTCCAAGAGCCTACACCAAAAGCCTCCAAGAAAAACATGAACTGGTCTCAGGCCATGGAAGAGCTCAAAAAGGAGTTGAAAAGCAAGTTAGAGAAGTAGAGGAAAAATTGGGACAAGAAATGAGAATGATGCAAGAAAACCATGAAAAACAAGTCAATGACTTGCTAAAGGAGACCCAAAAAAATACTGAAAAAAATATTGAAGAAAACAACACTTTAAAAAATAGACTAACTCAAATGGCAAAAGAGCTCCAAAAAGCCAATGAGGAGAAGAATGCCTTGAAAGGCAGAATTAGCCAAATGGAAAAGGAGGTCCAAAAGACCACTGAAGAAAACACTACCTTAAAAATTAGATTGGAACAAGTGGAAGCTAGTGACTTGATAAGAAATCAAGATATTATAAAACAGAACCAAAGCAATGAAAAAATGGAAGACAATGTGAAATATCTCATTGGAAAAACCACTGACCTGGAAAATAGATCCAGGAGAGATAATTTTAAAATTATTGGACTACCTGAAAGCCATCATCAAAAACAGAGCCTAGATGTCATCTTTCAAGAAATTATCAAGGAGAACTGCCCTGATATTCTAGAGCCACAGGGCAAAATAGAAATTGAAAGAATCCACAGATCACCTCCTCAAATAGATCCCAAAAAGAAATCTCCTAGGAATATTGTCGCCAAATTCCAGAGCTCCCAGATCAAGGAGAAAATGCTGCAAGCAGCCAGAAAGAAACAATTTGAGTATTGTGGAAATACAATCAGAATAACTCAAGATCTAGCAGCTTCTACATTAAGAGAACAAAGGGCTTGGAATATGATATTCTGGAGGTCAATGGAGTTAGGATTAAAACCAAGAATCACCTACCCAGCAAAACTGAGTATCATGCTCCAAGGCAAAATATGGATTTTCAATAAAATAGAGGACTTTCAAGCTTTCTCAGTGAAAAGACCAGAGCTGAATAGAAAATCTGACTTTCAAACACAAGAATCAAGAGAAGCATGAAAAGATAAGCAAGAAAGAGAAATCATAAGGGACTTACTAAAGTTGAACTGTTTTGTTTACATTCCTACATAGAAAGATGATGTGTATGATTCATGAGACCTCAATATCATAGTAGCTGAAAGGAATATGCATGTGTATATATATATATATGTGTGTGTGTGTGTGTGTGTGTGTGTATATGTGTATACATATATATATATATATACATGTTTGTGTCTATGTATGTATATACACACACACACACACACACAAAGGGCACAGGGTGAGTTGAATATGAAGGGATGATATCTAAAAAAATAAAATCAATTTAAGGGATAAGAGAGGAATATATTGAGAGAGGGAGAAAGGGAGAGATAGAATGGGGTAAATTATCTCGCATAAAAGTGTTAAGAAAAAGTGGTTCTGTAGGAAGGGAAAAGGGGACAGGTGAGGGGGAATGAGTAAATCTTGCTCTCATCAGATTTGACCTGAGGAGGGAATACCATACACACTCAATTGGGTATCTTACCCCACAGGAAAGAAGGAGGAAGAAGATAAAAAAGGGGGAGATGATAGAAGGGAGGGCAGATGGGGGGAGGAGGTAATCAAAAACAAACATTTTTGAAAAGGGATAGGGTCAAGGGAGAAAATTCAATAAAGGGGGACAGGTTAGGAAGGAGCAAAACATAGTTAATCTTTCACAACATGAGTATTGTGGAAGGGTTTTACATAATGATACGCATGTGGCCTATGTTGAATTGCTTGACTTCTTAGGGAGGGTGGGTGGGGAGGGAAGAGGGGAGAGAATTTGGAACTCAAAGTTTTGAAAACAGACATTCAAAAAACAACAACAAAAAAAGTTTTTGCATGCAACTAAGAAATAAGATACACAGGCAATGAGGCATAGAAATTTATCTTGCCCTACAAGAGAAGAAGGGAAAGGGGGATGGGAGGGGAGTGGGGTGAGGCGGGAGGGCTGACTGGGGAACAGGGCAACCAGAATATATGCTATCTTGGAGTGGGGGGAGGGTAGAAATGGGGAAAAAATTTGTAATTCAAACTTCTGTGAAAATCAATGCTGAAAACTAAATATATTAAATAAATTTATAAAAAAAAGAGCACCACTTCCAGAAGCAGAAGCTCGGGTTCAGATCCTCCTTTAGAGACTCTGTGATAACTGTGGTGAATAACTGAACCTCCATGGGCTGCTCTGCTCATCTGTAAACATTAGGTTTTGGACTAGATATCTTTTCCATTCCTCTCTCTGTAATCCTTATGTTTTTTAGAGGTAGTGGGCTCCCATCATTTGAGGTTTTCAGACAAGGATGGGTATATTATACAGAGAATTCTTTACCAAGGATGGGCTGAAGTGAATGCCTCTGAGGTCCTTCCTCATCCTTGGCCTGTGGTTCTACGTATTTAGGGCAGAGTATTCTGTTGGTGTCAATGCCTGGGTGAATATCACCCCATTTCCCCCTACTTTCTTCCTGGGGAAACCAATCTGCTTCCTTATCCAAAGTGAAATTGAACATAATGAGCTTCATATGAGCTTCCATATTGGAACCGCAACATGGTACTGGCAAAAGGGAGGGACAGATGGTTCCATCCTTCAAGATTTTGTGGCAATTCCCTTCCAGTACAGATGATAACCTCTGTCACTTGGTGGCTAACTTTCTGGTGACTAACGTCTTTAACTGGGCAAGTCCTCGGATGATGTACACATATCTACTGAGACCCAACAGCCTCTACCCAAAGGCTCTCCAGCTTGGTGGGACCTACTGAAGTTTGTACTTCCACTGGCCCTGCCTTCAAGGACCCATCCTCATCGCATGCCACAATGTGGTGCCAGAAGTAGCACCTCAGTGGTGGGCATGAAGAGCAACTGCGATAATTTATCGTTTGTCTGATTTGTGCTTGAGGAAGGCACTATAAAATTATTTCCACTCAACTGAGAAAAATCCAATATAAACTCATTTTTCTTTCAAGGAAAAAAAAGAAAGTAATGAAGAAAAAGAAATGAGAGAATAGAAAAGGGAAAGAAAAAGAGAGACTTTCAACTTTATCATTTGGAGAAAATTAGAGCCCAGCTCTTCTCCAGACACTGCTCCAGATTCCTTTCCAAATGGCAAAAAACTTGGTATGTTTAATGCAGAAAAATTAAAATCGATTGCCTGCATACACAGGCCAAGAACGCAGAGGAGAAAGCTTGGGATTTGACAAGATGGAAAGGGGAGCCAAGACAGGAAATTGCCTTGGTCAGATTTGTGGAAAATCAAGGCAACCCCTTCCCTCCCTCAAATGACATTAACGAAGATCTGTGGAAAGCCATCCTTCTCTTCCTTTGCACCCCACCCTTAAACCAAGTTCTCGCCAGCTGGGAAGATTTCTTTCAGAAGAGCTGTACCAGCAGCTCCCTTTGAGGGAAATGCATCTGAAGCACGTTTCCCAAAGAAACACGACAGAGGCTGCACAGGTGGTACCCAATGTGGGTCTTGGTCAAGACCCTGAGAGCCAACTACAGCTGGGCTCTCTGATCCCTCCCTTAAGAAATTCAATTCCATTGAAGAGAAATCCCAACAGCAAAGCTGAAAAACTAGGAAATATGAGATTCAGCCAGGAAAGCCCCATCCTCAGCAAACAATAGGAGCGTTCTTTTTCTTCTTCTGCTGAAACAAGATCAAAAAACAAGGCTTAGCAACAAGATAGTGGTTAGCAAAGACCTAGAGATAATTGGAATTAATGACTTTAAAATGGATCAGGGAGTAGACTGAGAGAGGCCTGGACTAAGGCCAAAGCTGGGTCACATTGAAGCAATCATGTTCTGAAGTCATAGAGGAGGACATGCAAAGCTTCGCTCAGTGCATCACTCAATGCCTCCGACGGGCAAAGTACCGAATGATCAATCCAGCATGGAGCATTTACATGTCACCTGGACGTGCCAGGCTCACTGCTCTAGGTGCTGGAGACACAAGGAGAACCAATAAGCCAGACTCTGATCTTGAAGAATATCATCCTAGCTAGAGAGACAACACATACATATGTAAATAGTACATGTAGCATAAATATTCTTCAAACATAGAGAGGGCACTAGCCACCAGAGGCACCAGGAAAGCCTTCATGTAGAAAGTGGTGCTGGAGCTATGTTCTGAAGGGAGTGCGGGATTCTGGAGGCAGGAAGTGAGAAGGGAGTTCATTCCAGGCACAGAGGATGACCTCCCCCATCCAAGAGTCAGCGAGAAAACTGTGGTCACCATTTCACCTAGTCTAATTTTTTAAGCTTGTATTCACAACCAGTCTTACACATTGCTCCATTCAAGAGGAAGAAAAGCACAAAAAATTACAAACTCTATTATTGTTGCATAAATAGAAAATTTCAGCTTGAGAGAAGAGACTGTTTATGGATATAACGTAAATATTGAGCCTGCCAAACTTTATAGAGTGTTTAAGATGCCTATTCAAATGTCTCCATTATTGGATGTTTGAATTTTTAGTGCCAACATGGGATCAGAGATTTAGAACTAGGTAGGACATGAAAGTCTCTAAGCCTAACCAACTCATTTTATAGATAAGGAAAGGAAGGCAGAGAGCCCCTAAATAACTTGCCCAGGGTTATACAGAAGGCATACATCTGGGGCAGGATTTCAACCTAGGGCTTCCTGTCTCCAAGTCCAACTCCATGAATGCTCCACCATCTTGCTTGAGTCATGGCTGATGCTAAAAGAATCTGAGAAAAGGGACAGAGTAGAGGACTTTACATGTGACCTGGTGGCCTTTCCTGCTTTCACCTGGGGTTAGAGAAGTGGCATAGGTTCCTGAAGGCTATTCCAGCAGCAGACAGCTCTCTAGATCTTACCAAGGTGAAAAAGTCTGGGGTATGGGGCCTAGAAGGGATTGCAGGTTGGTCATCTGAGGCCCAGGTGGCTAAATTCTGACTGGCCCACCACCAGGTTAGCAAAAGGTGGGGGGGTGCATTGCTTGTTAAACCATAGCCATTGTGGGGGACTAAGCAAAGTCTTAGAGGAACTGTGAGTTGCAGTGGTCAGAATTCTCATAGTGGCAATACTGTGGATCTGGGAAAGATGCGATGCTTCATTTGGGTTGGAACTTGAATTGGGTGGGAGAAACTTGGAGTCAATAGCTCCAGGCTACGGGAGTTACGCCAATGGATGGGGACCACAAAGTGTCTAGTCCATTCCCCTTTGTGTATGACTTGCTTCCTCTGTTAGACTCTATAAGTTCCTTGAAGGCAGGGATTTCTTCATTTTTGATTGTATCCCCATGGCCAGGCAGAAGACTGGCACACAATAAGAGCTTAAGAAATACTGGTTGTTTGATTGTTAGCATGAAGCTCAAAAGGCTCAAGGGTATTTCCCCAAAGCTCACTAATTTCCCTTGACATTGTTTTCAACCTGAACTAACTCTTGTTTTACAAGATGAAAGAAACTATTTAATACAGGTTGAAAATATAAAGTGGGTGGAGGATACTAATGGATACCCCCTGAAGAACTTAGCTCATCAGAGAGAATCGATGACATTAGGGAAATATGTGGTGGCATGATGTTTGAACAGCCAGGAGGAAGCAAGGAACCACACTGAGTGGACTTCCTACAGTGAACATATGGGAAGGCATGGACAACAGTAACATGAGGTAAGCAGTCATGGATGGGTTGCTATCTGAATCACTAAAATGAATATTAACCTCAGTGAAATTACAGATCCATTAGAATATATGAAGGTCAGCTCAGGAGATAAATAATTTCTCTAAATTTCCCCATTTTGTTCTACAAAGTAGAGCATCCTATTCTTTGTCCTTATGGTCAGAGGATGTTGACTGTGCAGAATAGTACATTCCTTGATAAAAAGATTTCAATAGAGTTGGTGTCTGTGTAAAGGTTCAAGAGTTCTTGATCAAGATTCATAAGATAGAGAGAATAGATCAGTGTTCTTCACTGCCTGCCCTGAGGATTTAAATATATGGTTGATCCATCATTTCATTATTCTGCAGTGTTTTGGGTTTGTTGGGTTTTTTTTGTTTAGGGAATTATATCTATTGACCTTGGTGCTTAATCAAAAGACATCATCTTGTTTTATCTCATTAGTTGTTTCAAGTGATTAATCTTTCCTCCACATCTAGAATTTTAAGAGAACATAGCATGGAAGGATTATATGAACATCCTGTATGGTGAGTCTGGAGCATGATCACTTTCCAAGTATTTGAAGAGATATCCCAGGGAAGCAGGATTGGGTTTGTGTTGCTTGGCTCCTAAGGCCAGAACTAGGAGTAATAGGGACATGTCACAGAAAAGCAAATTTCAGCTTGACATAAAGAAAAACTTCTAACCTTTAGAGCTGTCCAGAAATGGAATGAGTCACATCTCCAGCAGTGGGCGTTTTCCTGGTGATCTTAAAGAAATGACCACTTCCCAGGAACATTGTGGAAAGGATTCTTGCACAGGCACGGGCCATGTGGTTTGTGGGTGGAGCCACAACTAGGGTGTGGCGACTGAGGCCTTGCCTCAGGAGACTGAATTTAGACCTTGCTGGCAGGTACAGTCTCTGAGAAGCACAGAAACAACAAACAGTCCAGATTTAGTAAGAAGGATTAATTAATTAAGTTAATAATTAGGTTTCCTGTGGAAGCTACCAGCTGACATTATGATAAGCTCCACTCTACTACTCTCTATAACTCAACTGAAGTTGTCACATTATGCAACTTAACCTGGGACTATTTGTGGCATTTGGTTAAGTAAAAGAATGACTGGTTATGTTTTGGTCTCACAGATCTCTTTCAGCTCCAAGCTTCTGAAAGTATCTGAGAAACTCAACTTCTTTGTCAGCAGGAATCATTTCTTTTATTTTCTCTGTATTCTATAAAGCCCTTAACACTGTGTTGGGCATACTGTGCATTCACTAAAGACTTTTGGAATTGAATGAATTTTAGCTGCATCTCTAAATCTGGTGATTCCTACAACTTCCTCACAGATGAATCATAGGGATATGATTGGAGGTGCCAAGGCTTCCAAGCTTTGTCTTCATAGGCAGAGGGTGGCAGATTGATCTAACCTGAATTCAAGGGTGAATTTGAGTCTATGGCACCCTTCTGCAATCTTTTTTTAATTTTATTTTTTTTCATTTGTACTTATTTATTTATTTGTTTAATATATTTAGTTTTCAGCATTGATTTTCACAAGAGTTTGAATTACAAATTTTCTGCCCATTTCTACCCTCCCCCCCACTCCAAGATGGCATATATTCTGGTTGCCCTGTTCCCCAGTCAGCCCTCCCTTCTGTCACCCCACTCCCCTCCCATCCCCATTTCCCCTTCCTTTCTTGTAGGGCAAGATAAATTTCTACACCCCATTGCCTGTGTATCTTATTTTCTAGTTGCATGCAAAAACTTTTTTTTGTTTTTGAACATCTGTTTTTAAAACTTTGAGTTTCAAATTCTCTCCCCTCTTCCCTCCCCACCCACCCTCCCTAAGAAGTCAAGCAATTCAGCATAAGCCACATGCATATCATTATGTATAACCCTTCCACAATACTCGTGTTGTGAAAGACTAACTATATTTTGCTCCTTCCCAATCCATCCCCCTTATTGAATTTTCTCCCTTGACCCTGTCCCCTTTCGAAAATGTTTGTTTTTGATTACCTCCACCACCATCTGCTCTCCCCTCCATCATCCTCCCCTTATTTTTAATCTTCTTCCTTCTTCTTTCCTGTGGGGTAAGATACCCAATTGAGTGTGTATGGTATTCCCTCCTCAGGTCAAATCTGATGAGAGCAAGATTCACTCATTCCCCCCTCACCTGCCCTCTCCCCTCCTCCCACACAACTGCTTCCTCTTGCCACCTTTATGTGAGATAATCCACCCCATCCTATCTCTCCCTATCTCCCTCCCTCAATATATTTCTCTCTCATCCCTTAATTTGATTTTATCTCTTTTAGATATCTTCCCTTCATCTTCGACTCACCCTGTGCCCTCTCTCTCTCTCTCTCTCTCTCTCTCTCTCTCTATATATATATATATATATATATATATATATATATATATACATATATATGCACATACACACACATATATATATGATATATATATCTATACACATACATATATACATACATACACATTCATTTATATATATATACATAAACATATATATATATATATATGTATATATATATGCATATTCCCTTCAGCTACCCTAATACTGAGGTCTCATGAATCATACACATCATCTTTCTATGTAGGAATGTAAACGAAACAGTTCAACTTTAGTAAGTCCCTTATGATTTCTCTTTCTTGCTTATCTTTTCATGCTTCTCTTGATTCTTGTGTTTGAAAGTCAGATTTTCTATTCAGCTCTGGTCTTTTCACTGAGAAAGCTTGAAAGTCCTCTATTTTATTGAAAATCCATATTTTGCCTTGGAGCATGATACTCAGTTTTGCTGGGTAGGTGATTCTTGGTTTTAATCCTAACTCCATTGACCTCCAGAATATCATATTCCAAGCCCTTTGATCTCTTAATGTAGAAGCTGCTAGATCTTGAGTTATTCTGATTGTATTTCCACAATACTCAAATTGTTTCTTTCTGGCTGCTTGCAGCATTTTCTCCTTGATCTGGGAGCTCTGGAATTTGGCGACAATATTCCTAGGAGATTTCTTTTTGGGATCTATTTGAGGAGGTGATCTGTGGATTCTTTCAATTTCTATTTTGCCCTGTGGCTCTAGAATATCAGGGCAGTTCTCCTTGATAATTTCTTGAAAGATGACATCTAGGCTCTGTTTTTGATGATGGCTTTCAGGTAGTCCAATAATTTTAAAATTATCTCTCCTGGATCTATTTTCCAGTTCAGTGGTTTTTCCAATGAGATATTTCACATTGTCTTCCATTTTTTCATTGCTTTGGTTCTGTTTTATAATATCTTGATTTCTTATCAAGTCACTAGCTTCCACTTGTTCCAATCTAATTTTTAAGGTAGTGTTTTCTTCAGTGGTCTTTTGGACCTCCTTTTCCATTTGGCTAATTCTGCCTTTCAAGGCATTCTTCTCCTCATTGGCTTTTTGGAGCTCTTTTGCCATTTGTGTTAGTCTATTTTTTAAGGTGTTGTTTCCTTCAGTATATTTTTCAGTATTTTTTTGGGTCTCCTTTAGCAAGTCATTGACTTGTTTTTCACGGTTTTCTTGCATCCTTCTCATTTCTCTTCCCAATTTTTCCTCTACTTCTCCAACTTGCTTTTCCAACTCCTTTTTGAGCTCTTCCATGGCCTGGGACCAGTTCATGTTTTTCTTGGAGGCTTTTGTTGTAGGCTCTTTGACTTTGTTAACTTCTTCTGTCTGTACGTTTTGGTCTTCTTTGTTACCAAAGCAAGATTCCAGAGTCTGAGACTGAATCTGGGTGCGTTTTTGCTGCCTGGCCATATGCCCAACCAACTAACTTGACCCTTGAGTTTTTCAGTGGGGTATGACTGCTTGTAGAGTTTAGAGAACTATGTTCCATGCCTGGGGGGATGCGCCAGCTCTGCCACACCAGCACTCCTCCTTCCCCAAGAACCCCCAACCCAGACTGGACATAGATCTTCAGCAGGCTCTTCACTCCTGCTCTAATCCGCCACTTAATTCCTCCCACCAGGTGGGCCTGGGGCTGGAAGCAGCTGCAGCTGTACTTCTGTAGCTGCCCCACCTCCACTGCCCCGGGGCGGTGGCTGAACTGGGAACTCCTTCCACTCCCACAGCTTTTCCCACTAACCTTCTCCGCTGTCTAGTGTTTGTGGGTTGAGAAGTCTGGTAACTGCCACAGCTCACTGATTCACGGCGCTAGGGCCCGCTCCGCCCGGCTGCTGGTCTGGTTGGTCCGCACCACCCACGCTGGGCTCTGCTCCGCTCCTCTCTGCTCTGCTCTGCTCCCAGCTCCATGTGGGATAGACCTCACCCAGAGACCATCCAGGCTGTCCTGGGCTGGGGCCCTGCGTCCCTCTGCTGTTTTGTGGGGTCTGCAGTTCTAGAATTGGTTCAGAGCCATTTCTTATCGGTTTTTGGAGGGACTCGGCTGGGAGCTCATGCTATTCCTTGCTTTCCAGCCGCCATCTTGGCTCCGCCCTGCCTTCTGCCATCTTCACATAGCTTTAGTCAATATGCCTTTTTCTTAGGGGTCTGCTGGGTGATAATGGCAAATACACACACAACGGCTAAGTACTATCACACCCCCTCCTTTTGACTTTCCCCCTGTGTGTTGTCTTCTCCCATTAGATTGTAATCTTGCGGGCAAAGACTTTGTATTTGTATTTGTATTTGTATCCTCAGCCCTTAGCACAGTGGCTATCACAGAATAGGCACATTATAAATGTTTGTTGACTGACTGAGAAATACACACATATATGTATACAAACATATAGACACGTATACACTTGGGGAGATATTAATTTACCTGTGTTGTAGGAAGTAAAGTTGAAATCTGACCAGAGCAGATTTGTCCCTGCCACCATGGTGAACTGATACTATATTTCATGTGGCTCACCATTCTTTGCTAATTACAGGGCTTGTTATTTAATTCTCATCCTTCAGTTTGGGGAAGCAAAGCCAGGATTTTGCTTCTCATGCTACATTTTTCCCATGTGCTGATGTCAAGGCATTCTACATCGCTCTGGCCTGGGTTTTGAGCAAACTTGAGCTATTACCCAACGGTCACTTTAGCCTGGCTCTTCATGGGACTCTAAAGCAGAAAATGAGACATGATGATGAAGAGTGCTTGACCTGAATTGATTGCCACAGAGCGAGTTACAGTGGCTTCTTTTGTGCACACACGCATACAGAAGAAAATCCCCTTTTCCTGTTCCTGAATGACCCATCCTCATTTGCCAGCAATTCCCAGCATTGCTGAAGGCCAGCCTCGGACACTTACTAGCTATAGAACCCTCAGCAAGTCAGTTACCTGCTATTTGCCTCAGTTTCCCCATTTGTAAAGTGGAGATAGTAATAGCACCTACCTCCCAGGATTGTGTTTAGGATCAAGAGATAACATTTGTGAAATACTTAGCGTTGACTCATTTTTATTTCCTTCCTTCCTAACTGGGTATGGGGGAGGGGGTAAGGGAGAGGGAAGAGCTGAGGATAATTTGGAAGCTATGAACCTGGGTGACTGGAATGCTAGTGGTACACTCTAGAAATAGCATCATTTAGGGGAGTGAAGGGTGGTATTGGGGGATAGACTGAGTTCCATTGAAAACTTTAAGAAGCCTATGTGATGCCCATTTGGAGCTATCAAATAGGCAGCTGGTGACAAGGAACAAGAGCTTAAGAAGGAGTCCAGGGCTGAACCACCTGAATTGAGATGTACTTTTAACCATGGGAGGTGATGGATCACCAGGAGAGAGAGTACAGAGAGATAAAGGAAGAGGTTCCAGGAGAGATTCTTGGGGGACAATAGTGGTTTGGATAATAATCCAGCAGAGGAGGCTACTTAGGAGCAGGGGGACAGGTAGGAGAACTAGGAGAGAATCCAGACAGAAGAGAATACCCAAGAGGTGGGGCTGGCCAAAAGCATCAAAAGCTACATAGGGTTAATAAAGAAGATGACTAAGCAAAGACCACGGGGTTTAGTCATTAGGAGATCACTGGTAAATTTGGAGGTAATTATCATAGTCAAGTGGCAACATTGGAAACCAGGGAGCGATAGTCTGGCCAAGAAATCAGAAGGACATTGATTAGCGCATTGGCTGTGGGAGTGGAGAGAAGTGGCTGGTTTCCTTTGCTCTTCCATTTTAAGAACATCAATGACACTGACAAGCTTCAAACACTTCCTCCTTGGTGACCCCTTCAGGGCTCAGCCCCCTACAAGAGGCCAATGTTACTCTGTGCTGACATCTGCATGTATGGTGTTTCCCACAGAAAGGAAGGCTACTTGAGGACAGGTCTGTTTTGCTATTTCAGTGACTAGCACATAGTAGGTGCTTAATAAAAATTACCTCGTTGAATTGACCTGAATTCCTGCAATAGATAAACATAATTTAAAATCTTCCTTTGTTTTCACCATGACTTGTCACCAGGTCTAAATTCCCATAATTTCCATCCTAAATAATTTCTCTCCCCTTCAGGAATAATTTTCCTTTTTTTCTTCTCACTGGCACGAAGTTGCTACAAGTCAATGATCAAAAATGGGAGAAGCCATAATTACTTGTCGACACTCTTTCGTATTGTATGATTCTACTTATTTGTTGAGAATTTCTTTGTTGGTCGTTCTTGAGATTTGGACACTAGCTGAGCTTCCCATACCTCCCCCAGGCTGCTGCCAAGCCTGGGCTGTATGTGACTGACCACCCTCCTGCTTCAGGCCAATCCCAGAGGCTTCAACTCTAGGCAGGATAAAGTCAACTTTGGCCCTAAAAAACAAAGGCAGGCTCCCTGCCCAATAATGCAGAGTAGAAAAAAACAAAGCCTCCATTTCCACTGACTTCCAAAAATCCATGGAGTCCTTACCATCTGAGGGCAAAACTAATAGTCCCCAACCCCTGCAATGGGTATCCATTTGTAAGTAGGCTGCTGGTCAATTATGTCATATTAAATTAAGGGCACCCATGATTGGGTATTAGTCTGTAGTGAGATGTCCCCAAATCACCCGTCCCCCAAACTGGCTTAGGTCTGGAAGTTAAATGAAGGGAAAAAAAATTCAACAGGACCTCAGCTGAGGAGTAGGGAGGTGAAAAATGTCTGTGAAATCACTCCTGGCAGGTCAAGAGGAGGTCTAATGTCAGTCACTGCTGACTCCAGGGAGAAAACGATGACAAGAATAGGAAATGTCATATGGGAACTCTAATGAGGATATGAGAAGGAGCAAAGCCCACCCACATTCAGAAAACATTCTCTACAGTCAACGTTCATTTGGGGCATATTTGGTGACTGGCAGGGGTGGGGGTGGGGCAGGGCACATACTTGAGCCTCTCCCCTATTGATTCTATAGCACACTCAAGCTTCCCTCCTTGGCCTCGGATTACAGAATATCAAATTTAAATTGGAGAGGTGGCAGGCCTGTGGGAAGTCTGTTCTCTGGGGAATACATATCCATTTGAGTTTTTAGGTCTCATCTGAAAATCTTGGAAGGGGCTAGGAGGAGTGTTGTTAGGTTTCTTGAAGAAATCTGATAACAAAGTCATACAGACCAAACTGGATCCCACAGAAGAGACACAAGAAAGCACCTTAATTCCTTCTTGATTTTGGAGAAATGATTTCAGTTGAGAGGTGGGGTCAGAAGCCAGAGCGCAACTAGAAGTGATGAGGATACAAATGAGGGTGCAGAGGAAGCTGGCCTAGACATGGAATTCACACTTAAGATGTGTTTAGTTTTAACGGTTTATTTTTCCTTTTTTATTCATTATTATAAGGTATGACTCCCTAGGAGGAGTAAGGGAAAGGATACATTGAGAAACATACATGATGTAAAACTAAAAGATTTCAATAAAAATTGACATTTAATAAACTTGTGTGTATGAGAGGGGAAGCGGGGAGAGAATGAGAATACATGAGAATCAAAACAAAAATGAGAATGTCAGGGAGCTGAGAAAGGGGGGGGGAGAGAGAGAGAGAGAGAGAGGGAGGGAGGGAGGGAGGGAGAGAGAGAGAGGGAGGGAGAGAGAGAGAGAGAGAGAGAGAGGGAGGGAGGCAGGGGGGGAGGCAGGGGGGGAGGGAGAGAGAGAGAGAGAGAGCACATCCCCTCTCCCCCATCATGAGTGCAAAGGTCCTTTGGAGCACGTGCAGAAGAGCATAGACTAGAGACAGATGTGCTTAATCCAAGACTCAATCATGAATCCTGTTGGCACATCATTCCCTTCATTTTGGGCTAAATGCTTATATTTGATTAGTTTTGTTACACTGTCAGCATTAGTGCCATTTAACAGGAGACGGAAAACATTTTTATTTGCTTAATTACTGGCATCTTATTCACTGTTGAGTTTCTCTTTTATAGATGTGTGAATCGTACACTGAAGATATTCCATGTTCTCTTTCTTTCAGGAATCAGACAGATGTTTGGGATGCCATGGAAAGAGCTCGGTATTTGGAATCAAACAGCCTCAGGTGGAATCCTACCTGCCAAAACCGACTTCTGATACTCATCACTTGAGAACATAGGTAAGTCAATTAATCTCCCAGTGCCTCAGTTGGACTAAATGACCCCTAAGGACACTTTTAGCTCTAAAACTGGGATCCCATGATCTTCCAGTTTTCCCTGTTCCTCTTGTCCATTGAAAGCTCTGGCTCATACTGTCTATGTGGCTATGGGCAAGCCAGTCTCTTTTACCTTAATTTCCTCATGCATAAAATGGTCCACAGAGAGTAGGAAGAGAGAAATCTAAAGAGAGAAAAATGATAGAAAAGATGAAGATAGAAGGGAAAGGGAGAGGGAGAGGAGAAGGGGAAAGAGAGAACAGATGAGATAGAGAAAAGAATGGCATGAGATGGAGACAGAGAGAAGAGGAAAGAGTGAGAGAGAGAACAAATGTACCTGCACTTTCAGGAGAGTCTGCCTGAATGTCCACACAGTTACACTAGGAACTGCTGAACTTTGTGGGGCAAACAACCTTCCCAGAAAGTCCTTTAGACATAGGAGTGTTGGAAGGCAGCCTGGCCACCATTCCTCCACTTTTCCTGTGCACAGAAGTGACCAGCTCCTCTCTGAAAGGCTGCTCCTTCCCTTTTACAAGTGGTTGCTCAGCAAATGGCTTTTCCTCTCTAACCAGGCACACTCATTGGCTGCTGCCCTCTCTGGGTCTGGACTTGAGGACATGCTTGATAAATCAGCCCTTGCTTCTGTGAGATACATGGAGGGAAGATGACTGCAGACTCCAGTCTATGGAATGGCTGGCCCAGCATTCATTTCTAGCTTCTCCCTCACACAATCCTCCCCTCATTCACATACATTTGCACTACCAGTCCAGGGATTCTGGCTCTTAGAATAATGTTAGACAAACAGGAATCACACAAGTGCAGAGTGGAAAGGGACCTCAGTGGCATCTAGTCCCACCTCTCCCTGATAATGAAGGAGAATATCCTGGACAATGCTGCAAACAAGGGGGCATCCACCCTCTCCTTGTGAGGAGGAACCTGCCAGTTCTCGAGCTAACCTCTTGCACTTTGGAGCAGCTCTAATAGCTGGGGACATTTTCCCAACATCAAGCCTAAGTTGGACTCTTCACTCCCTCTCCCCTCCCCCATTGCTCCTGGTTCTGGGTCAAACAGAGCTCTCCTAGTCTCTCTTTCACATGACGCCCTTTCAGGTCCTTGAAGGCAGCTCCCAGTCCCCTTACCTTTCTCTTCTGCTGCTAAACATCGTTCCTTCGACTGATCCTTGTGTGATGTGGACTAAAGGAAAAAAATTCCCTCCAATCACAACAAGAACATAAATACCCATCTTTTCCTCCAAAGTCACTTTCTACTTACCTCATAGAGTTGTGAGGGTCAAATGAGATAATCTATGTAAAGCACTATTTAAATGTGAGCTATTATTCACTATTCACTTTCTCTTTTGCTTGCTTTCTCATGCATGGAGTCATTTTATACAATAGTGGACACAGGCATACATATACCCACACACAAATGACTGTATGAGACATTGCCACACATGACCTGAAAATTGGACAAGGAGAGCCTCCGATTTACCTCACTCACTGACGAAAAAGCATCTTTGGGAGGTCCTGAACAGCATCCTTGCTAACAGGCAATTGCTCCATCTTTGAAAAGGTCCCAAGGAATAAGACAAAGCTTGTTTCTTAGCCCCTGGTGGTGTAGTAACAAAGGTGGGAGGCTCAGGGCTTTGTCCTAGGGAGCTGGCATGGGGGAACACACTCCTACCCTCTGGTGACCCTCCACTCTTTCTCCAAGATGGCAGCCTCAATCAGAGCCTGCTTTCTCCCCCCTCAGCCTACATGGAGGCAGGACTCTCCAGACTGGCCACTGCCTCTGCTGCTGCCCCTACACCTGCCATTGGGCTGTTATCTTTGCCTGCATCACCTTGCCCTCCACCCAAGTAAAAAGTATAGTGGAAAGATCACTGACCCTAGAGTCCTGGGAGCTGGATTCAAATCTTAGCTCTGACACTTTCAACAACACCACCAAGGAGATACTAAGCACCCACTGTGTATCTATGTGTCTTAGCATTATGCCAAGTGCTATATTAAACCCAAGACCTGTGTGACCTTGGGCCAGTTATTTAACTTCTCTGGGCTGCATTTCCTCACCTCTAAATGAAGAGGTTGGACTAAATCATCTTTAATATCCTTTCTGGCTCTGGATAGATGGTCCTATGATTAGATACACAGATGTGCCAGGGCCAAAACCAAGGTTTCACTTGGCAGTCTATCTTCAGGTAAAGTACTGCTCTGTGCTTGGCAAGGCTGGTCCTCTAAGGATGTCTGGTTCCCAGTCCTGACACGTAGCCTTGGCGGCTTGGTAGCCTGAGTCAGAGTTTGTGCTCCTGGCATGTTTAGGACCCAGGTTCATTTCCATGCTGCTGAATACCCTTATTGCCAAGACAACTAGCAGGTATAGAGAAGGGCTGACAGAGAAGAGGTGAGAGAGGGCTGGTCTCAAAGTTAGGAAGATCCGAGTTCAGGTCCTGTCTCTAACCCATACAGATTATATGTGACCCAAGAAGACCCTCAGCCAGAGAAGATGCTAATCAGGAAATACGAGGCTACCATTAGAAACCCAAGATTGAAAGTATGGTCTCTAGAAAGTGACTTTGGAGATAAAGATGGGTAAAGATGTTCTGGTTCTGATTGGAGGGAATTTTTTTCCTTTAGTCCACATCACACAAGGATCAGTCGAAGGAACGATGTTTAGCAGCAGAAGAGAAAGGTAAGGGGACTGGGAGCTGCCTTCAAGGACCTGAAAGGGCGTCATGTGAAAGAGAGACTGGGAGAGCTCTGTTTGACCCCAGAACCAGGAGCAATGGGGGAGGGGAGAGGGAGTGAAGAGTCCAATTTAGGCTTGATCTTGGGAAAATGTCCCCAGCTATTAGAACTGCTCCAAAGTGCAAGAGGTTAGCTCGAGAACTGGCAGGTTCCTCCTCACAAGGAGAGGGTGGATGCCCCCTTGTTTGCAGCATTGTCCAGGATATTCTCCTTCATTATCAGGGAGAGGTGGGACTAGATGCCACTGAGGTCCCTTTCCACTCTGCACTTGTGTGATTCCTGTTTGTCTAACATTATTCTAAGAGCCAGAATCCCTGGACTGGCAGTGCAAATGTATGTGAATGAGGGGAGGATTGTGTGAGGGAGAAGCTAGAAATGAATGCTGGGCCAGCCATTCCATAGACTGGAGTCTGCAGTCATCTTCCCTCCATGTATCTCACAGCAGCAAGGGCTGATTTATCAAGCATGTCCTCAAGTCCAGACCCAGAGAGGGCTGCAGCCAATGAGTGTGCCTAGTTAGAGAGGAAAAGCCATTTGCTGAGCAACCACTTGTAAAAGGGAAAGAGCAGCCTTTCAGAGAGGAGCTGGTCACTTCTGTGCACAGGAAAAGTGGAGGAATGGTGGCCAGGCTGCCTTCCAACACTCCTATGTCTAAAGGACTTTCTGGGAAGGTTGTTTGCCCCACAAAGTTCAGCAGTTCCTAGTGTAACTGTCTGGACATTCAGGCAGACTCTCCTGAAAGTGCAGGTACATTTGTTCTCTCTCTCACTCTTTCCTCTTCTCTCTGTCTCCATCTCATGCCATTCTTTTCTCTATCTCATCTGTTCTCTCTTTCCCCTTCTCCTCTCCCTCTCCCTTCTATCTTCATCCCTTCTATGCCTTTTCTTTCTTTAGATTTATTTCCCTATTCTCTTTCTCCTTTCTCTTTTCTCTACTCTTTCTCTCCACACCCCATTCTCTCTTTCCATCTCCTGGTCCTCTCTCTTCTCTTCTCTTCTCTTCTCTTCTCTTCTCTTCTCTTCTCTTCTCTTCTCTTCTCTTCTCTTCTCTTCTCTTCTCTTCTCTTCTCCTCTCTTTCCTGTCATTCCCTCCTTCCCCAACATCCTCATTTTATCTCTCTCTCTCTCTCACTCTCTCTCTCCCAGAGTACTCCCTCCATTCCTCCCTCTCCCTTTCTCTCTTCCTCCCTTTCCCTTTCTCTTCCTCCATTCCTTCTCTCTCTTTCTCTCTCCCTTCTTCTCCTTTATCTCTCTCCACCTCCACTATCTCTCATGCTCCTCTTTCTGTCCTTTTTCTCCCCTCTTTTCATTATCTCTCTCATTTCCAAATGGAGATTGCATAGAACTTTCTGGCAGGACCACCATTTTTAATCAGTCGCTTACTCACTCTTTAAACATTAAGTGGTGTACTTGACTGAACAAACCTTAACTGACCATTGTAAGTAACCTTGGCAATAAATTTGGGACCATTCAAACTGTGTTTAAAACTGTTGAAATAGTCCATGGAAATATTTGTTGGAGATTCATTTGGTGGATAATATCTTGAACTCTCTGACATACATTCTAACAGATTCTTGAAATAAATCCGTGAAAGTGAGGAGTTTTGGGCTCCACGTAGACCAGGGATAGGAAACCTCGCCTCACTACAGAAGATTCTTCTTACTCAGTCATCACCATTTTGATGATAGCTGAATTTTCTCTGTCTTACAAATCAGTGAACTTTTTCTTTGAAGTGGTGGGCAAATAGTCGGTGTCCCATGGGTAAAACGTCCTCTGTGACTCTCAGGTTTGGGAAGCCTAGTGGGCACTGGATGGATTGCTTTGGTCATTGGCCACAAGTGACGACAATGATGACTGAGATTGTGTGCTCGTTCTAGCTCATGATAAAAACAACCCTCCCCCCAAACAAAAACCTTTTGCTCTTTACAGAATGAAACAGCTTTGGGAGGAAAGAAAACCAGAATGGGGGAGTGAGCTCTTCACTATGACGTTAAGACAGACTAGTTGATCTACATATTTTCAGTCAAAAACCCTCCTTCTCCTCCACTTTAATTTGGCTGTGTAACTATTGCCGGGCGCATTTTTCCTCTGGGATATTATAGCTCGGGAAAATCATGAAAAGTCATCTTTCAAAAATCCATGTGTTCTCCAGCAACTGGATGTTCCATATCCTACGGACAGAGCCATAATATTTCAGTTTTGAAAGAACATATATCTTTTTTAACTTGAAAATATGAAATGATGGACACAAGCAATTTTCTTATTTAAATCTTTATTAGAAGAAAAACAAATCATATTTTAAAACAATGAGTAACAACCAATTTCATTAGATATGAAACATTTTATTTATCAAAGAATTTTAGACATTATTATGTTCCTAATATTTCTGCACAGCAGAAGCACACAGATTATAGAGTTTAGACTGTCATGTGCTCATGTTAATTTATTTTTGGCATGAGATTATCTAAAATCACATTTAAATAGAAATGTGATTATAGATGAAACTGACAGTAACTTATTATCGATTCCCAAAACCTTCATAAATTAACATGATGTGATTGACAAGTATTTATTTAGGACAAATGTTTTACGGACTCTTCTGGTGACAAGGACTAACAGATGGAATCTAACAGATGGAATTCACTTTCCTATTGTTAGTAGTACCAGTAAAATTATTTTAATCTGAATCAGCAACGACATTCCTGGGTGTATGAACGCAATGCATATTAACAACATGGTACAAGTAAACTGATTATTTATATCAAAAGTGAAGGCCGTATAGAAAACAGTCTTATGACAAGAAATGATTCTTTCAAAGGAAGCATGACATTTCCAGGGGGTAAAGTTTCCCTTTAAGATCCTATAAGATTTCCTTTCTGATTTCAGTAGTATGTTGAGAAACACAGTATTATACCTATTATGTTTTCAGAGACTTAGTACTACTATCACCAAAACAAAACAAAACAAAACAAATCCCAGAACAAAAATCCTGGTATTCATAAACCGATCTCTTTATTTAAAACAAAACAAAAACAAAACAAAACAAAAGGATTGTTTTGGATCAGTTTTCTTTAAAGAGCGCACATTCATGTTTGTCCATTCCATGTAAGGAAAATTGTCTATGCCCCGCAGCATTCTGTACCAGGTGACAATTTCAAATCTAGTGAAATGGTCATTGATCTTCAACCAATGATCAAAAAGAAAAAAATGAAGATTTTTAAAAAAGAATCGCTACTCATTGCAATTTTTGCATTTTTCACAAGGTTTGTAAACTTGCCCATAAAAGCTGGCTAATCTTCGGCAGCTGGTAAGGCACTTTGTCAGAGAGGCTGGATGACTGGCGACTCATCTATTAGGAAACATTCTACACTCCTCTAGAGAGAACAATCTGTGGATGGGGGCGGGAGGGGGGGAGGGGGGAGAGGGAAGCGTCTTTTTTGTTCTGATTCAGTGGGGGGGGGGGGAGTGCCGAGGGGTTTCAAAAATTTATTTCATTCTGAGTCTCATAGTATTTCCTTCCAAAAAGGTAGGATGAGTGTTGTGGTTTGCATTTTCTACATCTGGGTCAACCATTTACAAATAAGATTTTTTCAAAACCATTTAACAGAATGCTTAGCATCTCCACAACTCGCTTCCAAACATCTACGCCACCAGAATTCAAAGACAATCGCAAGCAAACAAAATATTTTAGTATAAAATGTTCCCATTTTGTTAACAATCCCCTTGCGACTTCTAATGGCTTTATGTATTACAATATAAGCTTTGGTATAAAACATGCAAATAAAAGCCCACGAGTGATCAACAAATGTGGCAGATGCAGTGCTCCTAAGGGGGGTTTCCCGTGCACAAAGCAAACGAGAACAACATCTCCGAGCACCAAGGGGTGACTACAGCCCCTCATTCCTACTGCTTCTTAGTGTGTACATTGCACTTGTTCAGAAGCTTCATCAGACTTTCTTGGTAGAACCATTGTTTCTTTCTAAGTCTTCCACTAGGGGGAGAATGGCACCAAGTCAATTGCAAAGCGTCAGTGGGGTACGGTTGCCACCTGCTGTCCCCTTCTTCCACAGCAGCCTCAAAACTCCAGCTGCTTTTGCTTTTATTGAAAAGAGCAAATTTTGGCATCAACATAATGTAAACATAGGTATGAGAAAATACTCAGCCCTTTGTTAGGATATGGACAAAATGGAATCCCACTGGACATACCAAGGGCAGATTCTGCCAACATTTCTTTTGCCTCAATTGCATGGGGAAATCAAATTGATCCTCTTTTAGACCTACTGACAAAACAGCAAAGGGCTCTTCAGGAACCTCTGAAGTCACTTTCAAATGAGATATATGTGTGTATATATATATATATATATATATATATATATATATATATATATATATATATATATACATATGTGTGTGTGTGTGTGTGTGTGTGTGTGTGTGAAGTGCAGTATTCCGATCTTTCAGGTTTACTTCGAAAACAACCAGAACTGCTAAAAATTCTGTTTTTCTGTCATCAGTTGCAATAGCATAGTATTTTAAAAAATGATTTGTAAAATCGTAAGTCTTCGAATTCCTTGCCAGACCTAGGCTGTAAGTAACATCGGTATTTTTCCACAGTTATTACCTTAATTGCTTCATTAAGAAAATGGCTTCTAAATTTTCTTCTCAAAGAGGCTCATTTATATTCTGCATGTTTCATTTGTACAAAGAAATGATTAGCAAAGGACAATTTCTTTTTGAATAGGAGCAGCCCCAATTAAGTTTAAACTTTCACACTGAGAAATCCTTCTCCAGAGTGCATAGGTTAGTGGCTAAGAAATATTTAACCACATCATATCTTGCTATTTCTATGATTAAAAAAAAATAAAACATTCTTACTAGCTCTGTTTATACCCTTAGGAAACTTAGCCAAGTGCAATGTGTACCTCCCTCTAGGATTTCTCTCTTGGTTGAAGACTTCTTGAGTATCAATTTAATCAGCAGATGTGCCTTAATCAAAAGCTCCTGGAACCACCCCCTACCCCCCAGCACTGACAATGTCCCAGATTGCAAAGGAGCAACTACTCTGCACGTCTCCTGTTATTTGCCATTGCTTTCCTCCCACTTCCTCTGATGGAGACTGGGAGGGATGGGCAAATGCAGCATTCATTTCTCACCTCTTGACCTTGACTCTCTGTTACCCCCATGATCCTTCTGACTGCTCATCCAGAGGCAGGATCTCTCACAGATGAGTATAGCTGAGCAGAGCCTATAATCATTCCACTAGACTTCTGATTAAATCAGCCTGGCCCGTGGCCTGGAGAATAGGAACTCGGGGAAAACCAGAGCCTTGTGGAGCCAGAAGGGCCCTTTTCTAGTGACTAGCTGAAACCTCTCATTTATCTGGGCCCAGAGAAGCAGAATCACCATCCATAGGTGACCCAGATGGCCTGTGGTACAGAGGAGAAACAAAGCGAGCTTGGGGCCATCATAGACCCAGAACAGGAAGGGACCCAGGAGCAGCCCCATTTTCCAGGGAGTGATGAGAAGAGTGCAGCTGGTTTGCCCAGCGTCCCATAGGTTCCACTTTCACCAGAACCAATGCTCTTTCCTCAACTTGCCCCCCAAGTCTTTTAAGCTCCAAGATGAAGGGGAAGAAACAAGACCCTCCCTCACTCCCTCACTCTAGGCAATCACCACGATACTTTTGATGCAGATGGAACCTCTTTCTTTCTCAAGGCAATAAGTTAAGGGGCATTTCAGAAAAAGAAGCATTGTCTTCAGCTGCGTGTAGCACCTTGAAGAGAGATTTTTGTGGTGACCGGGAGCAGAGTTGGAACTAGGCAAGGCAATCAGAGCTATGCCTTAGGGTGTTCAATTCAGAGATTTCTGATAGCACTTGCAACTCTTTGGCAATATTGAAACAATCGAATTTAGCACCTGTTAGCAAGAAAAATTAGTTAAAATTGGAAGCTAACTGTTGGTGGTGCTTCCCTACCCTGCCCCACTCCATACTTCCTGGAGGCTGAGCCCCAGGGGAGCTCCTCCCTGGCTTGGGGTGCCTCATGCCCTGATTTCCTCTGGGCACTCTCTTCAGTAGCAGCCTGGTTCTGCCTCAGTTCCCCCTGCTGCTGTCCCTCAAGGGAATGTGAGGTAGTCTTCTCAAATGCACACCTGTCTAGTGATGGTTCTGCCCTTCTCGGCTGTATGATAGACGCTTAATGTTCCTAAATCATGGTTTTTCCCTGCAATCATTCAGTGGTTAGGGATGCCAGGCATCCAAGATGGTCTCCGTGGAAAGGGAAGTGACCTAGAACCCCAACAAGGGAAGCACTCAGATTTGGGAAGTTGGGGTGGGCCCTGAAACCTCAGTCAGCCAAGACTCTAGCTTGGATCATCCACTTTTCAGGATCAATTTTGCTTTATTACTATTTAAACTAGTTTGTAAATCAGTAGAGAAATACTTTTTTTAGTTCTTTGTGAAAATAGGATTGGGCCCAAATTCAGATCCACATTTCTTTTGTTTGGCCAACATGCATAATGTCCATATGCATTTAGTGTAACAGCCAAGATTGGAGGCACCTTGCTACACTCTGTGCCAACATTGGTGGCCACATCACAGCCTCTTACTTTCAGAAAATGAACAGGGAAACAGCCAGGTGTGATTGTGAGATTCCAGCCACTATCCCTCAGGTCAGCAGGGAGGACTATGGAGTTAACTGTTCTCCCAAGCCCTGGAAGGAAGCCCATTTCAGGAAGCTTTCCTCGGCAGGTAACAAAGAGGGAGAAAGGCGTTAACCCAGGGCCAGAGGCAGCCATCCAGTGGGAGATGGAAGAATCATCTTCCTTTAAGGTAAGTTTGGGAAAGAAGGGGGAAAAGTTGGCTTCAACCTTAAAATACGGTGGAACTAAGGCACAGATGGTGCCCCAATGAAGAACTCCGAAGTGTGAGTGAGAAGACGCCTCGAGTCTTCCAAACCAGTTTTGTGATCATTCCTCCCAGGCAGAAAGAGGAAGTCTGTGCTGGACACACAGAGAGGACCAGGAGACCCACATAGCAATATCAGCTTTGTCCCAAAGAGAATGACAGTAGAATCCATTTTCCTCATGCCCGAAGTTGCCACAAACACAGCTTTGCCGCCTAAGAAATGGGCTCAGAGCAGGCTTTGCCGAAAGCGTTTTCAGTAATCCTCGAGGGGAGACTTCTATCACATTTCACATCGACAGGGTTTTACTTGAATATCTCACTGAAATGGACTTCCTAGGGAATCATCACCACACAATTCCAACACAATTTGAAGAGGACGATAGGCCAGGGTGGATGGTCAGAACACGGCCATGGGGCCACATTTGCACATTTTGTACCATATGCTGGTTAACGATGAGTTGATCTTTTTTATGGCTAATTGGTTCTACATTTGTAGTGCTTTTAGAAATTGCCTGAATATTCTTGACAAATATACACTTATTAAAAAGGAGAGCAAGACAGAGACAGAGAGATAGAGAGAGGCAGAGATAGAGACAGAGAGAGAGAGAGAGAGAGAGAGAGAGAGAGAGAGAGAGAGAGAGAGAGACAGAGACAGAAACAGAGACAGAGAGAGAAAGAGAGAGATGGGGAGAGGGGGAGAGAGAGAAAGACAGGGAGAGAGAGAGATTATTAAAGGTGCACTAAGGGGAAACAGCCAACTGAGTTAGAAAGGTCATTAAAATTTTAAGCTAGAGATATTTATTTTTAAAAAATGCTTGGCTTTTACCCCTTGATCCTCAGGAGGGGCAGCAGCCTCAAAGGAAGCCCCTTCTTCGCACAGTGGCTGCTATTACCAGATTCCTGTCTCCTCGGCATAAAGAGCTAGGTGCTCTTTGCCCATCATTCCAAAGCATGGTTTCTAAATCTGGTTTGGTGTACTCATTCAAAGTCTCCTTGGGAGTGGGTAACCCTGTGTGGAAGCTTTTATTCCTCTCCCTTGGCTTGCTTCTTGCCCAGAATCTGAAGCAGCTTCGGGGACATGTAGTATGGTTTTTCTATGCTTCCATCATTTCTCTCCAGATCTTCACCTGGATATGCAGCAAACAGCAGCAAGCAACCATAAGGATGTTTTTAGAATAAAAGAATACAACAGGGGAAAATGAAGAGAGACCAATGTTATAAAGTTAAAAGAAGGATGGGTTAATCAAAAGTAGGTCGCTGAGGCATCATCTGTGCCCCTTGGTTCTCCCCTTCCCCACTATGGTGCTTGGGCTTCTGGGTGTGGGGTGGGGCTAGAGCTGCAAGATCTCACCTAGTTGGGTAGTGCAGTGGATAGAATTGTAGGCCTGAAGTCAGGAAGATCAGAGTTCAAATATGGCTTCAGACACTGTGACCCTGGACAAGTCACTTAACTTCTGTCTGCCTCATTTTCCCCAGCTGTAAAGTGGTGGTAATAATAGCACCTACCTCCCAGAGTTGTTGGGGGATCCAATGAGACCATATTTGTAAGGCACTTAGCACAGTGTCTGGCACATAGTAAGCACCATATTAATGTTGGCTATCATTATTAGCTATTATGCTGGTGAATTTTTTACCACACCTGTGACTTCCCTGGCATAAGGAACTCCTAGTGAAGAAATTCTCTCCCTGAATTCAAGTGCCTAACTGCCCTGCAGTTTCTCATACTAGGTGTTAAGGGGACACCAAGAGATTAGTGACTTGTCCAGGGTCAGCATGCATCTGAGGCAGGATTGAAACACAGGTCTCCCTAACTCCACTAGCTAGCCCTCTATCCACTATGCCAAGCTGCCTTTCAAAAATCATGAATGGCTATTATAGCAATTAGAATAGCTATTCCAATGCTATTTGAATATTTAAGTATGATAATGATTATAATAGCTATTCAAACTACATTTTTGAGTCTGTCAATGACCTTCCTCTAATGCAAAGGACACAAGCTGAATTTATTCTTTCTCACCCGTCATTCAGTTGCTCTCACTTTCTTTCCTTAGCATACCATTAGCCAAACTGGGTTCTGCCTGCTTGGGCATTCACTTTGGCCCACGCTTCTCCTCCTATTGGCACCTGAATTCTAGGAGATGCTGACTTCCCTAGGAGTGTGTGTGGGGGAAGGAGTGGGGGTGAGGTGGGGAGGAGGAGATGTCGTATAAGGTATTGGCCCAATAGCTTGAAGGGTGTGAAGAAATGTCTTCAAATAGAAGGCATTTTTGAAAATACCCATAATTTTTGGCAGCAAAGGAGATAAAAATAAGGCAGACTCATACAGTCAGGACCTGGCCTGGAAGACAGTCTACAAGTTGTGATTGCCAAGTACAATGTTGCCTGTAGGAATAGCTGGTATAGGGAAGAGAAACCCAATCTAATCTACCTTGTTCTTTATTCTTCAAGACAAGAGTCTCTAAAAGAGAACCATTCATGTTTAGTACAAAGAGGAGATTAAAGTGGGAATTCAATCTGGTTTTTGTGGAGTTGGCATTTCATTAATAAAGATGGCAGGATGAAGAGGAAGTCAGGGTGAGGGAGTGAAAGGCAATTCTCATTGCCCAAACTGAATATTCCTTGCCAAACATACAGTCTGCCAAAGAGGGTTCCAAAGGAGTAAGTCTTTAAACATTTGCTGCTCTGCTTTGGAGAGAAGCCACACTTACAACCTGGGCTTGGAGTGAGCCAAAGGCATCTGAAGGCATCTGCCCCTCTATTTCTGACTCAGACTTGGGGGAGAGGAGGTGGATTTGTCCACAGTTTAGGTAACTGGTCACCGTCGTTCTTTCTGCCCCTGACCATAAATCTTACTTGCAACTTTGCCCATCATAACATATGATGCTATGCTTTTTTCTTTCTTTGTACTCCCACTATATTAATCCAGTGCCTACCACAAAATGAATGCTTTTTGAATGACTGGCTTTCCTTGGCTATAATTATACTCCCCTAATAAGCAAATGCTAGTATGCTAACTGTAAACTGAGGCAAAATGAACAGAATAAGCAAGTCCAAGTCCAAATACATAGCTATTCAAAGGAAGAATCAGCAACTGAGCTCAAGGCTTCTAACTTCCTGGCTTCTGGACCCCTAGGTTGATGGACAGATGCACATAACGGAAAAGAAAGGTCAAGGTATTCCTTTACATATTAATTCATTCCATGTCAGCTCTATTCCTCTCTCCATCTAGCATGGGCTGAACTCAGAGATGGCTCAGAAGCAGTCACTTCTAAAGAAGAAAAGATGAGTCTTTGAGTCACTCTCTGATACGTGAAGGAAAGTGAATGGGAAAGAAGAAAGGGAAAGGTATACACAACTGGATGCGGAATTTCAGAGAATAGCAAGCAGAGATAGGCAGGTTTTCTTAAATGAGCAATTCAAAGAAATAGAAGAAAACAATAGAATGAGAAAGACAAGAGATTTCTTCAAGAAACTTAGAGATATCAGGGGACCATTTCATGTGAAAGGTGGACATGATAAAAGACAAAAGTGGTAGGGATTTAACAGAAGCAGGGATTAAGGTGAGGTGTCAAGAATACAAAGAAGAACTATACGAGAAAGATCTTAACACCACCAATAACCACGATGGTGTGGTTACTGATCTAGAGCCAGACATCCTGGAGAATGAAGTCAAGTGGACCTCAGGAAGCATTGCTCACAAGAAGGTTAGTGGAGGTGATAGAACTCCAACTGAGCTATTTAAAATCCAAAAAGATGATGCTGTTAAAATGCTACACTCAATATGCCAGCAAATTTGGAAAACTCAACAGTGGTCACTGGATTGAAAAAGATCAGTTTATGGCCCAATCCTAAAGAGGGCCAAAGAATGTTCAAATTATGGAACAATTGTACTCATTTCACATACCAGCAAGGGCATACTTAAAATTCTGCAAGCCAAGTTTCAGCAATATGTGAATTGACAATTCCCAGAAAAGCAGGGTGGTTTTTTGAAGAGGCAGAGGAATTAGAGACCAAATTGTCAGTATTTGCTGGATTATGGAGAAAGCAAGGGAGTTCCAGAAAAAAACATCTGCTTCTATTTCATTGACTACACTAAAGACTTTGAGTAGATCACAACAAAATGTGGCAAGTCCTCAAAAAGATAGGAGTGTCAGATCATCTTACTTGTCTCCTGAGGAACGTGTATGTGGGCCAAGAAGCAACAGTTTGAACTGAACATGGAACAACTGATTGGTTTAAAATCAGAAAAGGAGTACAACAAGGTTATATGCTGTTCCTTTGTTTAACTTAAATGCAGAGTGCATCATGTGAAATGCCAGAAGAAATATCAACAATTTTAGATATGCAGATGCTACTACTCTGATGGCAAAAAGTGAAGAGTAAATCAGAAGCCTCTTGATGGTGGAAGAGGAGAGGGCAAAAACTGGCTTAAAGTTTAACATAAAAAAACTAAGATCTTGGCAACTATTCCCATCACTTCCTGGCAAATAGAGGGTGAAGAAATAGAATCAGTGGTAGATTTTATATTCTTGGGCTCAGAGATCATTGCAGATGGTGGCTGTAGCCATGGAATTAAAAGCTATGACAAATCTGGACAGCACACTAAAAAGCAGAGACAACACCTTGCTGACAAATGTCTGTATAGTCAAAGCTGTGGTTTTTTCAGCAGCAATATATGGCTGTGAGAGTTGGACTATAAGGAAATCTGAGCAGTGTAGAATTGATGGTTTCAAATTGTGGTGCTGGAGAAGACTTTTGAGAGTCCCTTGGGCAGCAAGGAGATTAAATCAGTCAATACTTAAAGAAATTAATTCAGGCTATTCACTGGAAGGTCAAATATGGAAGCTAAAGTTTAAATACTTTGGCCACATATTGAAAAGATAGGACTCATTGGAAAAGATCTTGATGTTGGGCAAGATTGAAGGCAAAAGGAAAAAGGGATGGCAGAGAATGAAACTGATAGATAATATCATGAAAAAAATGAATGTGAACTTGAATAGACTTGGAGAGATAGTGGAGAATGGAAGGGTCTGGCATGCTATGTGTGGTCCAGGGGTCATGAAGAGTTAGATACAGCTGAAACACAACAACTGACATGCTGCTGATCATATCCACCCTATCAAACCACAGATTTGCCTTGAAACTTAAGAAAGACCAGGTTAATTATCTGTGGAGTCAGCTGAATTAATCAAATCATAAAATTATGTCCCAAAGAATTATGTTTTCTTTTGCCAAATTGAATAACCTTTCCTAATTCTGCTGAATAATTTTATTTGACAAAGATGACTAAGCAGGAGTTCCTGGAGGCTCTTAAATTCTCAGGCTAAAATTTAATCCATTTATTCAGTTTGTGATTCTGATGTGCTGTGAAAAAGGAGAGAATGGCATAGTGGATAGAGAGTTAGGAGCACCTGGGCTCAAGTTTTAAACCCCATCCACTGGCTATGTGATCCTACATAACTCACTTAATCTTTTAGGGACTTATGTAATACTCTAAGACTTTGAGTTGCAATAAGAGGGTGATGATCTGCATTGTCAGAGGGAGTTTCCTCAACTGGGAATTCCCTAAGCCAATGAAATTGCAAATTTAATCCCTATCATCTATCCCTATGAAAAAGAAACGTAATTATCTGAGATTCCCCTCCTCCATTTTTTAGTCAGTGACTAATCTGGGAAAGCTTAGGGCACTTCCAGAGCCCTTCAGGAATTGATCATTGCAGCATGGTGGCAGAGCCAAATTCAATTCCCTATGAATCTTATTTTTGGATAGAGTGATACAAGAGAAAATCTGGCCCTATGTGACCTTGGAACCAGTGAGAGCCCGACATTAGCATAGACTCCCCAAAAGAAAGTCTGTCGTGAAAGCAGGGAGGCCAAGTCCTTCTATCCATTGTTGAATGGTTCTGGTGGCCAAAGCCATCCATTAGCATAAATTGGAAGATATTTTTTAAAGTACAATGGAATGGCTGAGATAATCCAACCCCTGGGAACCCAAGAATCATGGCAGCACTTTACAATACTCCTGTGTGCTGTTGTTACTGTTGCAAAGGAAACTCTGTTAAGCAATTTCTTATTCTAACCAAAACTTCATTTTATCTTGCAGTCATGTCATGGCAAATCTGTAAGCTGCCTGCCAAGGACTTGGCTAGCCATATTCTCACCATCACTCGATGGCTCCCCAGCTACATCCCAACCTGAACTCCAAACAGTCAGGTGCTAAATACTTACAGAAGCAGAGGAAAAGGGTATCGACACACATTCCAAAGACACTGAAGAAGCCATGGGCGATGAAATAAGACCCCAAAACTATCATCTGGAAGCAGATAGAACAGAGGGGAAACTGCGTCATCGAGATTGTCCTAAGAAGCAAATATGAAAGGTTCAATATACTGTGTGTCCAGAATGAACCCTTGGAAGCAGGTGATCAATGCTTTCCATTTACTCATTGAAGGTTCAGCTTTGACCTCTGCAGGAGGTCTTTTCTGATTCCCCTCACTTGTTATTGTCCTCCATATAACCTTGTGTGTGTATGTATATGATACATATTTTATATACTTAAATATACATTGTTTGGCTCGACCCTAATAGAATGGAAGCCCTTTGAGGACAGGGCCTGTTTCATTTTTGTCTCTGTATGCCCAGCCCCTCACTCAATGACTGGCACATAGAAAACATTGAGTGAATAAGTGAGTTCTGCATAGGATACTGTCATGAGATTTGAATCTCAAAGATTTGATTGCTCCCTAACTTGCAACACAGAGGACAAAAGATTCAATAAGGAGTTTCCTGGCTTGTTTGGTCCCAAGTTTCTCAGAAACACTCCATTTCCCAAAGGAAGCCATTCATTTTCATGTCTATTCACATTGTTTCCATTGGGCTTTCAGTTTGAAGATACTATTCATTCCCACATATTTGAACGTGGGTTCTGTGGAGCTCACTCACAAGTCACTGGTCTCAACCCTCTCCTCTTCAGCATCTTTCTTCTCCAAAATATTCAGGTCCACTCTTAGGTCATGCAGTAAGTCAGGAGTAGGATCAGAACATCTAGAATCAGAGCTGCAGGGCCATAGAGGCCATCTGGTCTGAGCTGCTTCATTTTATAGAGAACAAAACTGGCCCATGGTAAGTAACTGACTTGTCCAAGGTCATTTAGGCAGTAATGAGCAGAGCTGGCATTTGAACTAAGATGCTGAGTTTAAACCCAGTGGTTGGTTCACTGTTCCACACTGCCCCCTAGAGGGTAGAATAGTCACACCATTGATTGTTGGAAAAGAAGACAGAAGCAATGATCGACCCTTTTATTAGTTTTGCATTAGACTAACTGTGTAGGATTGGAACATGCCAAAGAAGGGGTATCTCCTGCTCAGCATCTGGTAGGTTTTGCAATTACAGATGGGGAAAAGGGGCCCTTTCTGATGAGAGTGTGTGTGCATTTATATGTGTTAGAAATAATGAGATCACCAGTACTTTAAAATGTTACATTAGGATTGTCAAGCCAATCTAAAAAGTTGTAAGGGCACTCTGGCTGTTTGAGCACCGAGCTTCTGACATTTGAACAAGATCTCGCACAGGCTTGGATTCCAGGCAACAAGAACCTGGTGACAGTGTATGGACACCAGCTTTGGAAGTGTAGGGAACAGGAAGGCTAATTGGGAAGTGTGGTGTGAGTGTATGCGTGCGTGTGCATGTGTGTGTGTGTGCGTGTGTGCGCGTGTCTATGCATCTGTGTGTGCATTGTGTGCATGTGTGTGCGTGTGTGTATGTGTGTGTGTCTGTGCGTCTGTGTGTATGTGCGTGTGTGCGTGCATGTGTGTACATGTGTGTGTGCATGTGTGTGGATGTGTGCGTATGTGCGTGTGTGTATGTCTGTGCATCTGTGTGTGTGCATGTGTGTACGTGTGTGCATGTGTGTGGGGATGTGTGTGGATGTGTGTGCGTGCGTGTGTGCGTGCACGTGTGTACCTGTGTGTGCATATGTGTGTACATGTGTGTGTGTGCATGTGTGTGTGTGGTGCTTTAAGGTGTGGAAAAATCCTTTCCATGTTCACATATTTCATCCTCATGACAAACAACTGAAGTAGGTGCTATTATTGTCCATTAGACAGATAAGGAAACTGAGTCTGAGGTTGAATGACATGCTCAGGATCATACAGCTAATAAAGTCTAAGGCATGATCTGAACTCAGCTCTTCCTGACTCCAGGTCCAGCGCTCTATCCCCTGTGCTGCCACCTAGCTGCCTGGAAGCCATGTTCCTTCAAAGTCAAGTGTGGCAGCGCATGTCGGAGTCAATTCCAGTGAATTAAGACCTACTCTAATGAGCTCAGCATGTGCACTGTTGTCTATACAACACCAATGCAGAATCGCCTAATGGAAAAATCGCTGGCTTTGGCCCCACAGCGCCTGGGTTCAAATTCTGCCACAACTACTTGCCTCCCGTGTGATCTTGGACAGTCACATAGCATCTTTCTGCCCCCACCCTCTCATCTGTTAAATGAAGGGGCTAGGATAGATAACCTCCAATTTCCCTTACAAGTCTAAACCTATGGCCCTATTCAACAGATTTGGTCAATGAAGTGAAAAAAATTCAGAGAAACCAGGCATTTCGATGAATGAACCAATGAATTCTTTATCTCATCACAAGAGTGAATGAGTGGAAAACAAAGTTTGTACCAAGCCAGCCTAGAGCTGCAACCATAAAAGTATGGGCTACAAGCTCTACTTGGTATGCTGGGAGATGTGGGTCATTAGATTATTCCAGACAGAAGAAAATTTGCTATTACTTTAGTAGATTTTTATATACATAGCATGCATTGTTATACATAAGTTTAGTATTCTTAAAATCAACCCTAAATGCCTACTCTATAGACACACTAACCTTCAAACACTTCAGGCCTTGAGCTTGGCCAAGAAGCAATGAAATGACTGTTTTTGAAGAGACAGCACATGTGTGAGTCTCTGAACTTGCTTGGGGTGTCGGAACTTAGCTTTAGTGTGTCTCCAAGAAGTGAAGATAAAGGGATGCCCATCCATGGGGGAGTGGCTGAACAAGTTGTGCTATAGAAAGCTGATGGAATCCTAGTGTGCTCTACGAAAGGGTGAAGGGAACAGTTTCAGAGAAAAACAGGAAGATTTGCATGAACTGATACAGAGTAAAGGGAACACCCCAGGAGAACAATTTACACAATAACAACAATCTTTTCAGATAAATAACTTTGAAGGATGCCAAGAACTGTGACCAAAGCAACGATCAACTGCTAGTCCAGAGGACTGAAGATTAAACACGTTACCTACCTTCTGACAGAATGGTAATAGATTCAGGGTGGAGATTAAAACTTTTTTTTTTTTAACATGGTCAATGTAGAAGTTTGTTTTGCTTGACTATATGCATATTTGTTATAAGGAATTTAGGAATTTTTCTTTTGTAATGGAAGATAAAGCAGAAAAATAGAATTTTGTTAGCTGAAAAAATTATATATATGTATGTATATATCAAATTTAAAAATTCAATGTGCCTTTCTCACGGCAAAGAATACTGTGCTGTGAACAAAAAAAGGCTGAGAGCCTCTTGTTAAAGGTCTCTCAGGCAAAGAGTGAGGCTTTTGTTCTAAGTTTCAGACCAAGAAAAGAACCTTAATATGATTTTATCTTCAAAACATTTTAAGGATAATAACGAAGTTGTCAGGATGAAAACCGAAAGCACTATTTCCTATTATAGCGTGGGAGCAGGATTGCCCAGGGCCAGTGCCCCAATCATGATCTTACAAGTGGTGATTATTTGTCTGGGACTTTTAGAAACTCCATTGAATATGAATGTGCCTGCTGGAAATATTTCAGTGATGGAGGTTGTCTGACAAAGTTAATTGCCTGGCATAGTCAACTCTTCTTTAAATATCTGATACTGTCTCCAAAAGGACTAGGTTGTCTTGGACTCTTAGAAGATAGACTCGTCTGGGAGGTGCCATTCATTCTTTTATTAAGAGGAGAGGGGAGAGCAGAGCAGAATGGATTGCTGTTCTGGGTGAAACCATTGGCATGTTAAGATCCTTTTGGGAGAGGTGCCTTCCAAAGTCCCAGGGGACAGCACCCATCTCTGAAGTTATCTCATTAGGATGACTGGGGACAGAGAATTTGATGTGCGGTAGAATGAAAAGAACCCTGGGCTTTGAATCCTTGATCTAGAGCTGGAAGGGACCTCATAAGTCATCTAGGCCAACCTCATCATTTTACAAAGAAAGAAACTGAGGCCCCAAAGGTTACATGATGTGATCAAGGTCACATGCAGTAAGCATCAGAGGGAAGATTTGAACCCAGATTTCCCTGACTCCAGAGCTACTCTTTCCACTGAGCCACACTGTCTCCTTTAGGCATAGGGCCAAAGTTTGACTTTCCTCTCTGCCTCTTACCAACCATGGAACTAACTTGGACAAGTGACTGAACCTTTCCTGGCCTTCTTATATGTAGCCCTAACCCCAACCACACTAGTGCCTCCAAGGTTACAAGGTTACCTTTGTTTTTTTTTTATTTCTATATGTCTTATACACACACACACACACACACACACACACACACATATACACATGTACCTATATCTATACATCCATATCTCTCTGTGTATCTCTCTTTGCCTCTTTCTGTCTCTTTCTCTCTCTGTATACATATCTACACACAAACATGTAAATATATGTAAGTACACACACACACACACACACACACATATACACTTTCCCCAAATATTTGGAGCTAGAAAAGACCTCAGAGATACTGAGTCTAACCTTCTCTCTCCTATTAGAAGGTAAGCTCGACGTGGACATGGAATCTCTTGCAAGATTTTGTCTTTCTATTACCAGTATTTTGCATTGTCTGGTATACAGTAGATGTTCAATAAATGTTTACTGATCAGTGGCAGGGTTAGACGATAGCACCTCAACGGTCCCTTTAGATTTTATACCCCTAATCTTGTGATCTCCTGATTACTGACACCACCACCATCCCCATCCCCCATAAACACATATGGACAATACACACTAAGGCTAAAGTAACAATGAAAATAGGGTACAGTTCTGTTATTATTATTATTATTATTATTAGCCTATTGTAGGTCCCATGCCTCAGACAGCATTACAGTAACGATTCTTTGCACACGATGACTATAAACTGGTTAATTTAATCTTCATGGAAAGCTCTAGGAATCCTAGGGTCATAGATTCAAAGTTGGAAGGACACTGGGAGGTGATGTAGTTCCACCCTCTTGATTCATCATCATACAATCATAGATCAATACAGATTAGCCATAGATGGCTGGAATCTCAAAGGTCACCCACCTATCCCAACCCTTTCATTTGACGGGAGCAAACTGAAGGCCAGAAGGGGAAGTGATATACTTAGTCAAGGCAACACAGAGAGTAAGGCTCCAGTGACAATGTGGGCTCTGAAGCCAGGTCCTTTGATACCAAGCCCTTCCTCATGCCCCACCCTGCCTCCCATTCTATAAAGCTCCAGGGCATGCAGCTCTTCCTTACCAACAGAGGCACCCAGTAATAATTCAGTGTTGGTGCTGTGAGCGGGAGTTTTTTCGTGAAGAACATAAAGCCCAGGACTCCTATTAAAACAAGAAGATGATTATTCATTTGCACGGGGGTGTCCCTTTCATAGCAAGGCTGCTTCACGAAGCACTCCCATTCCCTCTATCTGTAGATTACTTACCTATACCCAAAGAAATAAGCAGCTTCCCCATCCATAACAAGAAATCTGTCACTGTGTCCAACACGGCAACTCTGCATGACAGAGAAGTGAGAAAATAACCCTCAAAACCACCATGCCTCGTTCGATGTGCATTTCTGCAGGGTCTTTGGGATTCACAGAGGGCAGGGGGGAGGAATCATGCAGGCATCCAGCTAAACGCATCTTGCCAAACATTTGGTCTGACAAAAGATGGATGTCCAGGATGAATCTGGGGCCCAGAGATGGAGCTGAATAATGTTAATGCATTAAACAGAAGACAGCTTTTCAGGACACATCAGGAACGTTCTTGATGTCATGCTGTTTTCCCAGCAACAATTCTGCTACTAAGGATACAATGAGACTTAAGAATATTTGGTGGCTATAGTAGTCATTCCCTTTGGACCATCTAGACCTTCCTAGCCTCCTGTAATTTTATTTTTTTCTTCCTTAATCATCAACTTCTGTCATTTACTATTTGATGAAGATGATGTAGTGGTGCAGCTAGAACGTAAAGGCAGCCAAGGTAGTAACAAATGGGGAAAGTGAGGCAACTGGACAGAAGTATAGGGTAGTAATCAAGTTCCCAGAAAAGAACAGACATTAGACTGAAAGAAAAGGCAAATATTGAAATCTTTTGTTTGGCATAGTTATCTTGACATTGGTGCTTTTATTTGAATCTTACCTGATCGACATTAACTCTGGATTTTTTGGTCCAATGTTATCTCTAAATATATTGTTGTAGTTGCTGCACATATTGTTTTCTTGGTTCTCCTGACTTTATTCTGTAGACATCAGTTTATGTAGCTCTTTCCAGGCTTCTCTGTATTCAGCACACGCATCATGTTTTATAGCACAGTAATACGTCGTTACATTCATGTACCACAGTTTGTTTACACATTCCCCTATTGATGAGCAACTACTTTGTACCTAATTCTTGGCTATCACAAAAAGTGCTGCTCTAAATATTGGGGAACAGATGGGGACTTTTTTCTCTTCAATAATTTTCTTGGGACATAAGCCCAGTAATGGAGTCTCTGGTTCAAAGGGTATGGATATTTTGGTCACTTTATTTGAATAATTCCAAATTAACTGAGCCACTTCAAAGCCCCATCAACAATATTTCCATCTACTATCTTCCCACAACCCCTCCAACAATGATAGTTGCCATGGTTAAACCTCAGGGTCATATTGATTTGCATTTCTCTTACTAGTGACCTGGAGCATTTTTCATGAATATTGTGAATATTTTACAATTTTTTGAGATTCATTCACAATTCATATTCTTTGACCATTAATCTGTTGGAGAATGGATATTATGATGTATGTGTCTATACATAGTTTATATATCTTGCTACAAAACCTTGGTCGGATAAATCTGATAGAAAGAGTTTTCCCCCCATTTGATGCTTCCCTTCTTATCCCATGCATGTTGTTGGTGCAGAATCTTTTAAGTTTCAAGTACTTAAAGTTATCAATTTTATTTTTTAATTACTTTCATCTCTTGTTAGCACATCTCTTACCAATAGCCATGAGAGGTACGTGATCTTTCTCTTCTACTTTTTTTGCAGTGTAATCTTTAATATTAAGATCATGCATCCATTTACAATGTATTGTGAAGGATATGAATAAGCAGTTTGCAGATGAAGAAATTAAAGTTATTTAGTCATATGAAAAACTGCTCAAAATCACTATTGATTAGAGAAATACAAATTAAAACAACTCTTAGGTATATCACCTCACACCTATCAGATTGGCTAATATGAGAGAAAAAGAAAACGAGAAATGTTGGAGAAGATGTGGGAAAATGGAACACTAATGCATTGTTGGTGGAGTTGTAAACTGATCCAACCATTCTGGAGATCAATTTGGAACTATGCCCAAAAAGGTATAAAACTGCACACCCTTTGATCAAGCAATACCGCTACTAGGTCTGTATCCCAAAGATATCATAAAAGAGGGAAAAGAACCAGCATGTACAAAAATATTTATTGCAACTCTTTATGTGGTGGCAAAGAATTGGAAATTGGAGGGAGGGGGGATGTCCATCAATTGGGGAATGGCTGACAAAATTGTGGTATATGAATGTAATGTAATACTATTATTCTATAAGAAGTAAAGAGAAGGTGGATTTCAGGAAAAACTTGGAAAGACTCCCATGAACTGATGCTGAGTGAAGTGAACTGAACCAAGAGAACATTGTACACAGCATCACTGTGTCATGATTATCTATGATAGACTTAGCTCTTCTCAGCAATTCAATGATCCAAGACAATTCCAAGAGACTTGCACTGGGTCATGCTATCCTCATTCAGAGAAAGAACTATGGAATCTGAATGCAGATTGGAGCAGACTATTTTCACTTTTTGTTTTTTATTTCTTGTAGTTTTTCCCTTATATTCTGATTCTTCTTTCACAACATGACTAATGTGGAAATATGTTTATATATATTTGTATGATTATACATGTATAACATATCAGATTGCTTGCTGTCTTGGGGAGGGGGAGGGAAGTAAGGGAGGGAGAAAAATTTGAAACTCAACATTTTATAAAAAAGATGTTGAAAATTATTTTTACAGGTAACTGGGAAAAAATGAAATACTATTAAGCAAAAAAAGGGAATGTATTGTGGAATGGAGTATAAGGCACTAGTTTAAGCTTAAGTTCTGCCAGACTATTTTCCAGTTTTCCCATCAGTTTTTATCAAATAGGGAGTTTTTCCCCAGGCAATTTATGTTTTCCACTTTATCAAACATCGCCGTACTGAGTTCTCTTGTTTTTTTAATATCCTTTGTGTAGTCTGTTCCATTGATGTATTATGTAACCAATATCAAATGGTTTTGACCACTGCTGCTTCTTAATATGGTTTAAGGTCTAGAAGTGCTATTCCTTTGTCCTCCTTTGTTACTTCTTTTCTTCATTTTCCTTAATTTTGTAGATCTTTTGCTTTTCCAATTGAATTTTGTTATTATGCTATTGAGTTCCATAAAGTATCCCCTTGGTAATTTGATGAGCATAACAGTGAAAATGTAAATTAATTTTGATAGTTTGTCATTGTTATTATATCAGCCCAGCCTAGCCATGAGCACAGAACATGCCTTCACCTATTTACATTGTTCTTTATTTCTTTAATGAGCGTTTTATAACTGAATTTATACAAGTCTTTTGTATGCTTTGGGAGTTTCATCTTCAGAAATTTTATGCATTTCCTAGTTATTTGGAATGGGATTTCTTTCTATTATTGCTTCTTGTTTTTGTTATTATTGTATGTAAATGCTGATGGTTTCTGAGGATTTGTTTTTTAGCCTGCAACTTTGCTGAAACTGTTAGTTGTCTCAATTAATATCTTTGCTGAACACCTGGGGTTTTCCAAGTAAACCTTCATGTCATCAGCAAATAGACACAACTTTATCTTCTCTTTACATGTCTTTATTCCTTGAATTTCTTTCTTTTTTATTGCTGTTGCTAGTATTGCTAAAATTACATTAAATATTAGTAACCAGGGTGGTCATCCTTGCTTCACTCCTATATTTGCTGGAAAAGGTTCTATTGTAACCTTATTACCTATGATGCTTGCTTTTGGTTTTAGATATATGCTTCTTATTATATTCTTAAAAGTCCTTCCATGTCTATATTTTGTAGGGTTTTTAGCATAAAGGGTGTTGTACCTTGTCAAAAGCTTTTTCTATATCTATTGAGATGATACAGTTTGGGAAGTTTTGGTGTTTTATATGATTATATTGATAGTTTTCGTATCTAACTCTCCTTGCATCCATGGGATAAAGCCCACTTGATCACAATGAATGACTTCTTGGAGAAATCGCTGAAGTCTGTTTGATAGCATTTTGTTTAAAAAAAAAAAGAGTCAATGTTTATTAATGATAATGGCCTAGACTTTTCTTTGCTTTTAAAATATATATTTCCCAAATTTAAATATTAGGGATATATTTGTCTCATAAAAGGATTCTGGTAAGGGTCTTTCATTCTCAATATTTGAGAATAATTTGTGAAGTATGGGTACTAACTATTTTTTTACAAATTTGTTAGAATTTTCTTGTGAATCCATCAGGACCAGAAGATTTGTTTCTTGCATAGGTAGTTCTTTTATAATTAAATCCGTTTGTCTTTCGAAGCTCCAATTATTTAAAATCTAAATCTGCTCTTCTGATAGGTTGGATATTTCATATTTTGAAGTATTCTCTACTTCTTTTGTGTTCTCCATTTTGTTAGCGTGTAACTATGCAGAATATGTTCTGAGCACTCCCTTTATTTCATCTGCTTTGCCATGCTCATTTGCTGTTTTATTGACTTAACTTTCTGCTCTTCTTTTTACTCAGATTAGTTAAGGCTTTATAAATTTTATTATAAGAACTAGCTGTTAGTTTTATTCATCATTTATATGGTTATCTCATTTCCAATTAATTTTTCCTTTCCAATTTTACTATCTTTTCTTTTGTGCTAATTTTGTTTGTTCATTTGTTGTTTTCTAAATCTTTAATACATATTCAGTTCAATAATTGTCTCTTTTTCTATTTTATTACTAGGTCTTTGTAAGGATAAGATTTCCCTGCATAGGACTACTTTAGCTACATCCTAGAAATTTTGGCATATGTTTTCATCATTATCATTCTTAATCATTTCTATGATTTTTTCTTTGAGCCAGAGTATTTCCCTGTTGATTTATCTGTCCATGTTCCAGGTTTTGAGATTTTTACTCCTTAAATCTTTGATACTTTCAACTCTCCCCTCCCCCCATAATATACTTTATCACTCACATCCTAACTCCCTCCCCTCTGATTGTGGTTTTCTTGGGGGCTGGATCTCTAAGAGTCATAACCTAGGTCTTCGCCTTCAGGCTTTGTGGAGTGCCACATAGCCCCCACATGCATGGTGTCCTGTCCTGCTCCCTCTGTACCTCAATTCTCTGGCCTGGCATTGGCATTTTGGAACCTACTTTTTCTAGTACAACCAGTTCCGAATTTTGCAGCTAGGGTTTCTTCTCCAAAGGGTTGTGGCCAAACTGACTGTGGAGGCCTAAGCAAATTTGTGCATCCTGGAACCAGAGCCTTAATAGCCCTGGAAAGAGGGAGAGGGGACCAGAGTGTATGAGTGGGTTTTGACGACAGTTTGTTTCATATCCTTGGGTCTGCTAGGGCAGCCTTACTGGCAATAGCCAGAACAGAAACAATTGATATTTATGCTTGCTTTGAGCCATCAAAGCCCAAACAATAAGCAAGTGAGGCTTGAGCTGGGACCTGCTATTGGCTAATCAGTAAGAGCCAGAGTGATTTGGGTTTAATGGCTAGTCAAGTAGTTCCATTTGAATCCAGTGGGTTTTATCACAGCTGGGTTTCCCAGAGTTCTACTTCAAGAAATGATGAATGAAAAGTATGTAGTGGCAATGGGAATGGAGAGGAGGGGGTGAATGCAAGAGATGTTGCACTAGGACTTGGGAACTAATTATACAAGTTAGGGAGGATTAGGAAAGGTCAGAGATCACTTCCAAGGTTTGCAACATGGAAAATGGCATGACTGGTGGTACCACGGACAGGAAGAGCGGAAAAGACATGAGGCTGATTTTGAACATGTTGTGTTTAATGTGTTTAGGGAACATCCAGATGACCAAGTTCTGTAGGCACCTTCCTAGCTGGCATGGTCAAGAGAAAGGCAGACTTAAGAGTCAGGAAACCCTGAGTTAAAATCCTGCCTTAGACACTGACTAGCTGTGTGACCCTGAGCAAGTCATGTAATCTCTCTCATCTTTAGTTTCTCCACCTGTGAAATGGAAATAATAGTGATAGCCACCCACCTCCCAGGGCTATTGTGAGGACCAAATGAGATGAAATCTCTAAAAAGCTTTGCAGATCTTAAAACCTTATAGAAATGTGAATAATGATGCACCGGAGGATGGTGACGAGAGTCTTATTTCCTTAACTGAATCAGAAATTCTAAGAGCAAAGCCTGTCTTCTTCAACTCCCAACCTTCTCTAGTGCCCAATAGCACCTTATACATAAGCTGAGCTCCAACAGTCTTTGCTGACTGACTGACTGACTAAATGTTTCCACCAGGAAATGACCAACCATCGGTCCACCAACATCATTTTAGGTGCTTCCTCTATATGGGCCAGCCATCGTGCCAAGTGGTGGAGGTTCAAAGGAAGGCAAAGATGGTCCCTGCCCACAAGGAGCTTACATTCTAGTGTGGAAGACAACATGGAAGCAATTAGGTACATACACATACACACAGAGCAGATGGAAGGCAATCTCCTAGGGGAAATGTTACTGGTCAACAGAAAAGCTAGTCCAACAAATGCATGATGTGTGCCAGTGCCTAGAACATGGTGGGTGCTTTAAAAATGCCAGCGCTTGGCTGACTGCAAGGAGATCTCTAGCATCAAATCTGACCACTGACCTCAGCACGTTTCTCGTCACAAGCATGAAAGCATTTCGGGCTGCAGCGCAGAAGCTTTCTCCATATATTGCGATCTGCAGAAACACCAACCAAACATAAATGAGGTGATATTCTGGAGTCACAGTAATGCCCTCCTAAGAGCAGAGGTGAAATGGAGGGCATGAGAAGATGTAACGCCCACCTCCCTGTTTCCTTCTCGGTGGAAATCGGTGGGTTTTTTCAGTTTTTAGTTTTCTTTGGCAGGGGGAGTCCTGGGAATGAATGGGGTGTTCCTGAAGTTGGCATTTGTTCGTCATTGCCAACAATACTGCTGGTGGTCATGTAGACTCCGTGCTCTATGCAATTCATAGATAGAAATCCAGAGGAGGGCTTTTGAATTCTCTTTGTGTTAGGCCTCCTTTGGCACTCGGGTGGGACCTATTGAAGCCTTCTCAAAATCATGTATTTTAAAAGCAGAAAACTAAATACATGGGATAGCAAAGGATTTCAAAATATTAAAAAAAAAAAAAAAACAAAGAACAACCAAGGTTATGGAGCCCAGGTGCAAAGCCTTTGATCTAGACCGGGGCTCAGAAAGGTTTGAAGAGCCATTGATTTAGAGGTCATCTGACTCAATGTCCCCATGTTACAGCAGAAACTGAGGCTCAGAGTGGCCAAACGGCCTGCCCAATATCACACATCGCAAATAGCAGACCTAAGTCTGCCACTTATTTAAATGTTTGTCCTTAGTTAAGTCACTTTATTTTCAGTTTTCAACATTCATTTCCATAATATATTGAATTAAAAATTTTCTCCCCATCTCTGCCCTTTCCCCACCCCAAGATGGCATGTATTCTTCTGATTTGTTTTTTGCCAATTTCTTAGGTATTAATACTCATGCCGAAAATTTTACAATGAGCTTATAGAAGTTGGTTTGAGCTGGCTCCAGCATACCCTTGGCACATATACATATATGTGTGTTTATATATACATACATATTTTAATATACCATAACCAGGGCAAGAAAACATAAAATCTCAGTTTTGGCACAAATGAAAATGCCATAATGTATAGCTTTGCTCTCTGGAGGATGATCATTAAAAGCACCATTAAATGAAATTAAATAAACAATACTTGAATCTTGTGTGATATTCTTAAACCATAGGATCCCCATGGGACTAAAAGCAACAGCACCAATGGAGGTCCTTGTTATCCAAATGTCATTGTCTGCATGACTCTAGTTTGGTAATGACAGAACCCCACATAGCACAAATCCAGCTACTTACCATTATGTAGGCGTTTCTGTTTATAAACTTGAGCATTTTTTCCAAACACCAAAAACAGCATCGGAGGCAGAAGAGAATGAACTTAACAAGTGAATTTTGAGACCCTGTGGGAAGGCAAAACCAAAATCCATGAGCAGCTTGTAGCTAAATCCTGGGAATTTAAATGTCTAGGGATGTACAGCAAAATCAGTCTCAATGGAAGCCATGAATAGAAGACATACTCTGAGTGAGTGTATATACATCTGTGTCAAGGAGAGTCCAAGGTGAATTTCCATTGTTTTCAATTGAAAAGAGAGCTGGCCTTTCATCTAGGAGGACTGAGTTCAAGTCCCATTTCTGCCATTTCCTGGCTGTGTGATAAAGAGAAAGTCTCCTAGGCTCTTCATGCCTTAAACAACTCTCTAAGCCTCTATGTCACTAAGAAGATGCTGACTTCCACTGGCAGAGGGAGTTTTCTATACCAGTGGAAGCACATGTTCAGTCATTGGTCCCACCAACATCCTCTGTTTTCCAACAATGGCAACTCACAAAACGGCCACGAAATATAAAATGGGCCTCTGTCTGTTCTGGCTCCCTTCCACTTATGCAACGAGAGGCACAGGTTGGTAGAAAAGAAGAAGAGAGGGTCAAGAACCTCACTATTGAGATATTGATTTAACATTGGAGAACTGGAGACTCAAGGTATGACCATAGTCTAATGACCAATAAGTGGAGACTATAGGAGGAAGGAGTCACATTCATAGAGACATTTTTGCTAAATGGGAAATCACAAAATTGATATTTTTTAAAAAAATAATTTATTGCCAAATGGAAGGACAGCTCCCAGGTTCACCCCAGAATAATGGAGTGGGAAGAATTGGTTTCATCATGTAATCAAAAGCAACAAGAAACGATTTTTGGATTATTTGATGGACTTGTTTTGCAGGGCTCACAAAGAAAATAAGTAATTTTTATCTTTAAAAATATTATTTGGTGGGGCGGAGCCAAGATGGCGGCTGGTAAGCACGGACTAGAGTGAGCTCCGTACCCGAGTCCCTCCAAAAACCTATAAAAATGGCTCTGAACCAGTTCTAGAACGGCAGAACCCACAGAACAGCGGAGGGAGGCAGGGCTCCAGCCCAGGACAGCCCGGATGGTCTCTGGGTGAGCTCTATTCCACACGGAGCTGGGAGCTGGGAGCTGGGAACGGAGTGGAGCAGAGCCCAGCCTGAGCGGCGTGGACGATCCAGACCGGAAGCCGGGCGGAGGGGGCCCTAGCGCCCTGAATCAGTGAGCTGCGGCAATTACGAGACTTCTCAACCCACAAACACCAAAGACTGCGGAGAAGGTTAGTGGGAAAAGCTGCCGGAGTGGAAGGAGTTCGCGGTTCGGCTTCCAGCCCCGGGGGCAGCGGAGGTGGGGCAGCTACAGCTGCTGTTACTTCCGGCTCCAGGCCCACCTGGTGGGGGGAAATAAGTGGCGGATCACAGCAGGGGTGCACAGCCTGCCGAAGATCTGAGCCCAGTCTGGACTGGGGGTCCTTGGGGAAGGAGGAGTGCAGCTCTGACAGAGCTGGCACCTCCCCCCCAAACGTAGAACATAGAACTCTGTAATCTACAAGCAGTCATACCCCACTGAAAAACTCAAGGGTCAAGTTAGTTGGTTGGGAATATGGCCAGGACGCGAAAACGCGCCCAGATTCAGTCTCAGACTTTGGATTCTTTCTTTGGTGACAAAGAAGACCAAAACATACAGCCTAAAGAAGACAGCAAAGTCATAGAGCCTACAACCAAAGCCTCCAAGAAAAACATGAACCGGCCCCAGACCATAGAAGAACTCAAAAAGGAATTGGAAAAGCAAGTTAGAGAAGTAGAGGAAAAATTGGGAAGAGAAATAAGAAGGATGCGAGAAAACCATGAAAAACAAGTCAATGACTTGCTAAAGGAGACCCAAAAAAATACTGAAAAATACACTGAAGAAAACAACACCTTAAAAAATAGACTAACTCAAATGGCAAAAGAGCTCCAAAAAGCCAATGAGGAGAAGAATTCCTTGAAAGGCAGAATTAGCCAAATGGAAAAGGAGGTCCAAAAGACCACTGAAGAAAATACTACTTTAAAAATTAGATTGGAGCAAGTGGAAGCTAGTGACTTTATGAGAAATCAGGATATTATAAAACAGAACCAGAGGAATGAAAAAATGGAAGACAATGTGAAATATCTCCTTGGAAAAACCACTGACCTGGAAAATAGATCCAGGAGAGATAATTTAAAAATTATTGGACTACCTGAAAGCCATGATCAAAAAAAGAGCCTAGATACCATCTTTCAGGAAATTATCAAGGAGAACTGCCCTGATATTCTAGAGCCACAGGGCAAAATAGAAATTGAAAGAATCCATCGATCGCCTCCGCAAATAGATCTCAAAAAGAAATCTCCTAGGAATATTGTTGCCAAATTCCAGAGCTCCCAGATCAAGGAGAAAATACTGCAAGCAGCCAGAAAGAAACAATTTGAGTGTTGTGGAAACCCAATCAGAATAACCCAAGACCTGGCAGCTTCTACATTAAGAGATCGAAGGGCTTGGAATGCGATATTCCGGAGGTCAATGGAGCTAGGATTAAAACCTAGAATCACCTACCCAGCAAAACTGAGTATCATGTTCCAAGGCAAAATATGGACTTTCAATAAAATGGAGGACTTTCAAGCTTTCTCAGTGAAAAGACCAGAACTGAATAGAAAATTTGACTTTCAAACACAAGAATCAAGAGAAGCATGAAAAGGTAATCAAGAAACGGAAATTGCAAGGGACTTACTAAAGTTGAACTGTTTTGTTTACATTCCTACATGGAAAGATGATGAGTATGATTCATGAGACCTCAGTATTAGGGTAGTTGAAGGGAATATGCATATATATATATGTTTATGTATATATATAAGTGAATGTGTATGTATGCATGTATCTATGTGTATATGTATGTATGTGTATGTATGTGTATATATATATATATATATGTAAAAGAAAAAGAGCAGACACAGGGTGAGTTGAGGATGAAGGGAAGATAGCTAAAAGAAATAAAATGAAATTAAGGGATGAGAGAGTAACTTACTGAGAAAGGGAGATAGGGAGAGATAGAATGGGGTGGATTATCTCCCATAAAGGTGGCAAGAGGAAGCAGTTCTAGGAGAGGAGGGGAGTGGGCAGGTGAGGGGGGAATGAGTGAACCTTGCTCTCATCAGATTTGGCCTGAGGGGGAATACCATACGTACTCAGTTGGGTATCTTACCCCACAGGAAAGAAGAGGGAGGAAGATAAAAAAAAAAAAAAGGCAGGGGGATGATGGAGTGGAGGGCAGATGGGGGTGGAGGTAATCAAAACAAACACTTTGGAAAGGGGACAGGGTCAAGGAAGAAAATTCAATAAAGCGGGATGGGTTGAGAAGGAGCAAAATGTAGTTAGCCTTTCACAACATGAATATTGTGGAAGGGTTATACATAATAATACATCTGTGGCCTAGGTTGAATTGCTCAACTTCTTAGGGAGGGTGGGTGGGAAGGGAAGAGGGAAGGGAATTTGGAACTCAAAGTTTTAAAATCAGATGTTGAAAAACAAAAAAACTTTTTGTATGCAACTAAAAAATAAGATACACAGGCAATGGGGCGTAGAAATTTATCTTGCCCTACAAGAAAGGAAGGGAAAAGGGGATGAGAGGGGAGGGGGGTGATAGAGGGGAGGGCTGACTGGGGAACAGGGCAACCAGAATATACGCCATCTTGGAGTGGGGGGGGAGGGCAGAAATGGGGAGAAAATTTGTAATTCAAACTGTTGTGAAAATCAATGCTGAAAACCAAATTTGTTAAATAAATAAATTGCATTTAAAAAAAAAAATATTATTTGGTGCTCTAAATCACTATTAATTAGAGAAATGCAAATCAAAACAACTATTAGGTACCACTTCTCTCCTGTCAGATTGGCTAACATGAAAAAAACAGGAAAATGACAAATGATGGAGAGGATGTGGGAAAATTAGAACATTGTTACATTGTTGGTGGAGTTGTGAACTATTCCAGCCATTCTGGACAGCAATTTGGAACTATGCCCAAAGGGCTATAAAATGTGCATACCCTTTGACTCAGCAATACCACTTCTAGGGTTGTATCCCAAAGAGATCACACAAGTGGGAAATGGACCTGTATGTACAAAAATATTTATAGCAGCTCTTTTTGTGGTGGCAAAGACTTGGAAATCAAGGGAACACCCATCAATGGCGGAATGGCTAAACAAAGTATAGTATATGAATGTAATGGAATACTATTGTGTTATAAGAAATGAGGAGCACACGGACTTCATTATAACCTGGAAAGACTTATATGAATTGATGCTCAGTGAGGGGAGCAGAACCAGGATTACAGACACATGGTATTTGTAAGAACCAGCTTTGATAGACTTGGCTCCTCTCATCAATGCAAGGTTCAAAGACAGATCCAAAAGACTCATGATGGAAAAAGCTATGCATATCCACAGAAAAAATTACGGAGTCTGAATGCAGATTGAAGCAAATTATTTGCTCTTTTTTCCTTCTTTTTTGGTTTCATTTCTCCTTTCTCATGATTCATTCCATTGGTTACAACTCTTCTTTACAACTTGACTATTATGTAAATAAGTTCAACGCTAAGGCATATGTAGAACCTATATTTGATTACGTGCTGTCTTGAGGGGAGGGGGGAGGAGAGAGAGGGAGAGAACTCAAAAACTTGTGGACCTGAGTGTTGCAAACTAAAGATAAAAAAAATTAAAAAAAATATTATTTAGTCTATGGGATGCCTCTGGAGGGCAGCAGAAAGAGAGAAGTGGAACCTGTGCTAGGTGGATGATATGAATGCACAACTGAGACATATCCTGCTCTCAAGGAGTTTACATTCTATTCGTGCGGACATGGCATGTTCAGATCAATAAACATGAACTATATACAAAATAATACACAGTGAAACTTAGAATGAGAATGTGAGCTCAGTGGAGGCAGGCACTGTGTTTGCTTTTGCATTTGTACCCAGCACCATAGGACACAGTAAGCCTTTGATAAATCCTTACTGACTATTTACTGTCTGACAATGATTGAGAGAGGGAATTTTGGAAAAGAGGTGGCACCTGGGCTGAGCCTTGAAGGGAGCTAAGGTTTCCAAGAAGCCAAGGTGAGGAAGAAGAGCATTCCTGGAATTGGGAACAGCCTATACAAAGGCATGGAAGTGGGAGATGAATGGCATGGATGGAAAGCCATTTGGTCTGAAGGAGAGAATGAAGATGGTTGGAATAATGCAGAAACAACTTGGAGAGATAATGATGACGCACTTAAGAAGTTCCACAATGAACTTGGAAAGATGAGACAACATAGGCATTGATATTCAATTTCAATGAGAAAGTGGGTATAGGAGAAGACAGTAAAAACTATCATGGAAAATATGGTTCAGGATCAAGAAATGAATGATCTTAGTTAATAGATTACTGATCAGTTTCATTTCTGCACAGCATAAAAATATTTTGAGAGGTGGGAGGGGCTGGATATGGTCAGCACTGAAAAATCTCATAGGAAGGAAAATGGAGGATATTTCAACAGATATAAAGTAATTGGTTCCAGACACAGCCAGAAATCCCAAGTCATATCCATAAGTAGTTGATGGACTGTTCTGAACAAAGGTCACAGTGAATACCCTGTTGGAAGAAGTTCTTAAATAGGAGAAGATATTCAAAGTGATTAGAGCCATTCCAATCCAATCTGGAGTCAATGACTTCCCAAAATAGGAAATGGACCCAAATAAAGATGTTCATTCTGATATTAAGTTTACCATAAAACTGACTCCGCAATGAGAACAGAGAGCCTGCAGGAGCCACCTCATCCAGCAAATGCTAGATCACCCTACTAAGAAGAGAAATGTGGCAGCCCAGGGTGCTTCCATTTTATTAGCTAATGTGCAAAACATGGTGGCAGAGAATGATGATGGCCTGAGATTTGTAGTCCTGTCTCAAAAAGCATCAACATTTTATTTAGGAGAGGATGTCTGCAGAGACCTTCTTTTTTGCCTTTTTTGTACTAGTACATATTTATGGAATAAGAGAAGCATTTCCATAACACAATACAATGAAAAGATGATTGTACATAAAGCTGCAAATCTACCAAGCATAACTTGCTATTCTTTTCTTCTACTATGCCCCCACCCTTCCCAAGAGATGGCTATCATCAGACATAAACAGGTATACACACACAAGTGTAAGATTATTCTATACACACTTCTGTCTATCAGTCCTCTGGATGCAGAGAGCAACTTTCTTCATATGTCCTTTAGAGTTAATTTGGGTATTTATAATAGGCAAAAGAACTTATTCACTCCAAGTCGTTCTGATTGCTTCTTCTCTTGGTTGTGCTCATTACACTCTTCATTATTTCATGCAAGTCTTCCCATGTTTTTCTAAGATCATCGAAATCTAGCCAGTAAAACCCCAAGTTAAGCGGGCAGCTTCCTTCCTCCTTCCCTTTCCTCCCTCCCTTTCCTCCCAGCTTGATTTTTTTTGTAATTAAGGAGGCCATCCCTTGACTTACTTCTTAAAGAGGCCTATTCACTGAATGGGTGTTACCTCACTCTAAGTGAGTACATGAAAAGGTCTCAGCCTAAATGGGCCAGGGTCTCCCACTGCATCCTGGGCCATCTCCAGTCATCCTGCTATCACTGGGTCCAGATGTCTCTGGAGGAGAAAGTGAGGCTGGTGACCTTGCACAGCCCTCCGTCACTCAAATCCAAGTCAACTGTGAGTCACGTCATCATTTCCCTGATGTCACGGTCCTCTTTGAAAACGAAGGACCGACATACAACAACAACATTATAGAGCTCATCATTTCTAAGAACACAGTAGCATTACATTATAATCATGCACCATAAGTTGTTCAGCCATTTCCCAGAGAGGATTCCCACAATTCCCACTTCTTTGCCACCACAAAGAGAACTGCTATAAACATTATGGCACATAAAGATTCTTTTCCTTCTTCCCTAATCATCTGTGGAAATAGAACTAGTAGTGGTGTTGCTGGGTCAAAGGGAATGGGTAGTTTAATAAGTCTTTGGGCATGATTCTAGATGGTTATCCAAAATGGTTGGATCAGTTCACAATTTTACCAACAATGAGTTACTGTTCCAATTTTTCCATATCTTCTCCAACATGTCATTTTCTCCTTCAGCCATTTTAGACAATCTCATAGATATGAAATGATATATCAAGGCTGTTTTAATTTAGAAAATGTGATGTAGAATCTAAATGAGGTCTGTCATCTTGCAAGTGTCTGTTGATGAAAACCAGAAAGACAGCAAAGCAACGAGCCAATGTGTGCCTCTGGAGACAATGTTGACGTAACATTTCACTTGGAGTCAGGAAGACCTGAGTTCAAATCTTGCCTCAGACATGGACTAGCCATTGTTGCTGTTGTTTGTCCTTTGTTCTTGAAGAGGACCAATGACACCAGGAGGGTGATATCTTGACTGGCAAGGGAGTTGAATTTGAGTGAGCCAGAGCTGTGCAAAGTCACCAGCCTCAGCCGCTTAGCTTCGGTTTGCTTCGGTTTTCCCAACTGTAATAGGGATGACAATAGCACCTACCTCCCAGGATTGTTGCAAGGATGAGATGAGATAGTAGTCGTAAAGCACTTAGCATAGTTTCTGGCACATAGTAGGCTCTATGTACGTAGTAGGTGCTATTATTAAACTAATGCGAGATGGAACAGAAGAGTCAGCGCTCACAGACAGCCTCGCTGTCCTTTCTATGACAGTGGGACCCCTACATGTGGACTCTAGACAGTCAGTAACTGATGCGCTATGGAAGGAGACAGTGATGGCCCTTAAGACAAGGAAGTTGGGAAGGTGAACTAGGCTGATGCATACACACACGGAGAAGAAATCTGCATGAGAGTTGACACAATTTTAAAGACTTTCCCGAGGCATCCTTCAACATACAACAGAGTGAAAGAATGCAAAAGAGAGGGTAAAAAATACTGCAGCTCTTCTCACTAAAGTGGCAAGTGAGAAGATGGCGGCACATGCTAGCATGAGGCCTGCTTTTTCATTAGCATAAGACTTTTATAAAAGGACTGAAGCGCACGATGAGGGTGTCCTTGAACATAGAAAATCAGATTTTTGTCATTTTTTATTCCATCACTGTGGCTTACAATGATCTAAAAAGTAGAGAGACTAAAATGTTCTGCTGTGTTCTTATGTTAATGGATTTTGGAAAAGAATGTGATTGAACAGAACAAAATACAGGCTTAAAGGCTTCCCTCCAACAAATCATGTCCCATGTGAATCTGGAGACAACCTCATTTGACAATCCTCTGACAAGTAGCATGACGTGAGACATAAAAACAAGAAGACCCATTTGCTGACATGAAAACGAGCCTAAGCAAGACGAGAATCTCATAGGAGCCTTGAGGGAAGGGAAAAGGCTCCAAATGCACATCTTTTCAGAGGAGTTTGTATGTCTTACACAAAACTCCTGAAAGTTAAATGTGCTTCTCATTGATGCCCACAGTGACACTGAAGGCTCTGGCTCCACCCTAAATCTGCATAATAACCTTCTATCACTTGCCCTAGTGCATTCTGTGTTCTTCCCCCAGCTGCTGGCCCCTCTGTCTCTGGGCTTCATGCCTGCACAGAGCATCTCCCATACTTGCAATTCTCTTTTTCACCTCCACATTACAAATCACCTAATAGGTGATGGGAAGAGGCATAGCCTATGGAAGTAGGCTATGATACACCACAGACAGACACACACACACACACACACACACACAGCAGAAGAAATTTCAAGGCCATAGACAAGAAAGAAAATAAGAGCACAGGAAGAGGATACCTGTAACTCTTGAGAAGTGTATCTCTATTAGGGCAATTAGAAGGGGTATAAATAGACAGAAGGTGTATGTATAAGGTGACTTTGATGTGATGATATAAAAAAATTTAAGGGGTAAAAAAAGATTGTACGGGGAGGAGAGGAAAGGGGGAGGCAGAATAGAGTAAATAACATCACATGAAGAGGTGAAAAATAGCTATTACAGTAGAGGGAAAGAAGGGAGGGGTTGCACACTATTTAACTTTATTCTCATTGGATTTGGCTCAAAGAGGCAATAACATACACACTCAGTTGGTTATAAAAATTGTCCTATGGGGAAGTAGTGGGGGAAAGGGGAAAGAAAAGAAAAGGGAGGGCTGATAGAAGGGAGGACAGATTGAGGGAGGCAGTGGTCAGAAGCAAAACACTGTTTGGGGAGGGACAGGGTGAAAGGAAAAAGAAAAGTGTAAACAGGGGAAAATAGGATGGAGGGAAATACAGTTAGTAATAGTAACTGTGAATGTGAATGGGATGAACTATCCCATAAAATGGAAGCAGATAGCGCAGTGGATTAAAAACCGTAATCCTACAGTATGTTGTTTACAAGAAACACATTTGAAGAAGAGAGGTACACACAGAGTAAAGGTGAAAGGCTGGAGCAGAATACATTATGCTTTAGCTGAAGTAAAAAGAAAAAAAATCAGGGGTAGCAGCCCTGATCTCAGACAAAGCAAAAGCAAAAATAGATGTAATTAAAAGAGATAAGGAAGGAAATTACATCTTGCTAAAAGGTACCATAGACAATGAAGTAATATCAATAATAAACATGTATGCACCAAGTGGTATAGTATCCAAATTCTTAGAGGAGAAGTTAAATGAGTTACAGGAAGAAACAAACAGCAAAACTATACTAGTGGGGGCCTCAACCTCCCACTCTCAGAACTAGATAAATCTAACCATAAAATAAACAAGAGAAAACTTAGGGAGGTAAATAGAATTTCAGAAAAGTTAGATATGATAGACCTCTGGAGAAAACTGAGTGGGGATAGAAAAGAATATGCCTTTTTCTCAGTGGTACCTACAGAAAAATTGACCATGTATTAGGGCATGAAAACCTCAAACAAATGTGGAAAGGCAGAAATATTAAATGCATCCTTTTCAGATTATGATGTAATAAAATGTATGTGTAATAAAGGGCCATGGAAAGATAGACTAAAAACTAGTTAGAAATTAAATAATCTAATCCTAAGGAATGAGTGGGTCAAACAACAAATCATAGAAATAATCAATTTAATCAAAGAGAATGGTGATAATAAGACACCATATCAAAACTTATGGGATGCAGCCAAAGCAGTTTTTAGGGGAAATTTTATATCTCTAAATGTTTACATAAATAAAATAGAGAAAGAGGAGATGGGCATGTAACTAAAAATTCTAAGAAAAGAACAAATTTAAAATCCCAAATTCAATACCAAATTAGAAATTCAGAAAACCAAAGGAGAGATTAATAAAATTAAAAGTAATAAAACTATTGAACTAATAAATATGACTAAGATCTGGTTTTATGAAAAAAAATAGGTAAACCTTTGGGTAATTTGATTTGAAAAAAGAAAGAAGAAAATCAAATTACCAGTACCAAAAATGAAATGGGCGAATTTATCATCAATGAAGAGGAAATTAAGGCAATAATTAGAAGCTATTTTGCTCAACTGTATGCCAATAAATCTGACAATCTAAGTGAAATGGATGAATATTTACAAAAATATAAGTTACCCAGGTTAACAGAAGTGGAAGTAAAATTCTTAAATAACCCTATTTTAGAAAAGAAGTAATTGAACAAGCCATCAATGAACTCTCTAAGAAAAAAATCTCCAGGGTCATAAGGATTTACAAGTGAATTCTGCCAAATGTTTAGATAACAATTAATTCCAATACCATATAACTATTTTGAAAAATAAGCAAAGTAAGAGTCATGACAAATTCCTTTCATGACACAAATATGGTGCTGATACCTAAACCAGGAAGAGCCAAAACTAAGAAAAAAAATTATGGACCAATTTCCTTAATCAATATTGATGCAAAAAATTTAAAATAAAATATTAGCAAAGAGATTACAGCAAATTATCATGAGTGTAAGACACTATAACCAGGTGAGATTTATACTGGGAATGTAGAGCTGGTTCAAAATTAGAAAAACTATCAGCGTAATTGACCATATCAACAAAATTAACAGAAATCATATGATTATCTCAATAGATGCTGAAAAAGCTTTGGACAAAATACAGCACCTGTTCCTATTAAAAACACTAGAGGGCATAAGAATAAATGGAATTTTCCTTAAAATGGTAAGCAGTATCCAAAAACCATCAGCAAGCATTATATGTAATGGGGATAAGCTAGAAGCATTCCCAATAAGAATGGGGTGAAACAAGGATGCCTATTGTCACCACTCTTATTCAATATTGTACTAAAAATGTTAGCTTTAGCAATAAGAGAAGAAAAAGAAATTAAAAGAATTAGAATAGGCAATGGGCAAAACTACCATTCCTTGCAGATGAGATGATGGTGTGCTGTAGCAGCAAGCACCCTAGCATACCCAAGATGGCCTGCTAGCTCAGGTCCTTAGATGTACTTTTCTAGGAAAGACTGCTCAAAAAAGGGTTAACAATCCTACTTTTAATTTCATTCACTAGTTCAAAGGAAGGGTCAGCATCCTGAACTTCAGAGAAAATACAAGCAGAGAAAACACAGAGAGAATACAAGCAGAGAAATTAGCATAAAGACCAACAGACAGGGCTCTGACAGCCTGAATCACAGCAATATTGCTGTACACTTTACATATACCATTAGATTGAGAAAGCCTTTACATCTGAGCAGTCATGGGGTTCGAACATATGGCTACTCAGAGTCTCGACCAGGAAATCACAAGGTCCTTCTCATAAGCAAGCCCCCAAAGCAAAATGCAAACTCAGAGTATATATACACTTCGCAGAGCCAGAAGGCATCACAACCCTTGTGACTCAGTGCCTAACCAAATTATTACCAAGAGGGGTGAAAGCCTTCCTACAAGCAAGCCTCCCTTAAGCAAGCTTCCCTTAATGGGCTCCACAGGAAGCCTATTAATGGGTGGGGAAGATCTTCATACCTTATTAACATTACCTATATTTAGAGCATCCTAGAGACTCAACTAAAAGCCTACTTGAAAAAATTGACAACTTTAGCAGAGTTGCAGGACATAAAATAAACCCACATAAACCATCAGCATTTCTATACATTACCAACAAAGTCCAGCAGCAAGGGATAGAAAGAGAAATCCCATTTAAAATGACTGTAGACAATATAAAGTATCTGGTGGTCTAGCTACCAAGACAAACCCGGGAACTATATGAACAGAATTATAAAATACTTTTTATGCAAATAAAGTCAGATCTAAACAACTGGAAAAAAATCAATTGTTCAAGAGTAGACCAAGCTAATATAATAAAAATGACAATTCTACCTAGATTAATTTACTTATTCAGTGCCATGCCAATCAAACTACCAAAAATATTTTATAGAGCTAGAAAAATGATAACGAAGTCCATCTGGAAGAACAAAAGGTCAAGAATATCAAAGGAATTGATGAAAAATGCAAAGGTAGATGACCTAGCCATACCAGATCTAAAACTAAATTATAAAGTGGCAATCATCAAAAGTATTTGGTACCATCTAAGAAATAGAGTGGTGGATCAGTGGAATAGATTAAGTACATAAGACACAGTTGTAAATGATTATAATAAACTACTGTTTGATAATCCCAAAGACTCCAGTGTCTGGGATAAGAACTCACAATTTGACAAAAACTGCTGGGAAAACTGGAAAATAGTACAGCAGAAACTAAGCATAGATCAACATCTCACACCCTATATACAGATAAGGTTGAAATAGGTACATGATTTACACACAAAGGGTGATACCATAAGCAAATTAGGAGAGCAAGGAATAATTTACCTGTCAGATCTATGGAGAATAGAAGAATCTGTGACCAAACATGCAATAAAGAACATTATGAAATGCAAAATAGATAATTTTGATTATATTAAATTAATTTTTTTCACAAACAAAACCAATGCAACCAAGATTAGAAGGAAAGCAGAAAGCTAGGAAACAATTTTTACAGCTAGTATTTCTGATAAAGGCCTGATTTCTAAAATATATAGAGAACTGAATCAAATTTATAAGAATATAAGTCATTCCCCAATTGATAAATGGTCAAAGGATATAAATAGGCAGTTTTCAGATGAAAATATTAATGCATATTTTTATGTCATATAAAAATTCTTTAAGTCACTATTGATCAGAGAAATGCAAATTAAAGCAACTCTGAGGTATCATCACCTCATACCTATCAGAATGGCTAATATGACAGAAAAGGAAAATGATAAATGCTGGAGAAGATGTAGGAAAATTGGAACACTAATGCATTGTTGGTGTAGTTGTGAACTGATCAGTCATTCTGGAGGTCAATTTGGAACTATGCCCAAAGGGCTATAAAACTGTGCATACCCTTTGATCCAGCAACACCACTACTAGGTCTGTATCACAAAGAGGTCATAAAAAAGGGAAAAGGAGCTATCTGTACAAAAATATTTAGAGCAGTTCTTTTTTTGGTGACAAAGAATTGGAAATTGAGGGGGTGCCCATCAATTGTGGAATGGCTGAACTAGTTATGGTATATGAATGTAACGAAATACTGTTATTTTATAAAAAAATAATAAACAGGCAGATTTCAGAAAAGCATGGAAAAACTTACATGAACTGATGCTGAGTAAAATGAGCAGAACCAGGGGAACACAGTACAGAGTAACAGCAACATTGTGCAATGATCACCTGTGACTTAGCTCTTCTTAGTGATACAATGATCCAAAAGACTTGAGACGGAAATGCTGTCCACTATCCACATCCAGAGAAAGAATTCTGGAGTCTGAATGCAGATTGACGCAAACCATTTTCACTTTTTTAAAAAAAAAATTCTTGTGGCTTTCCTTTTGTTCTGATTCTTCTTTCACAACATGACTAATGTGGAAATGTTTACCATGATTGTACATGTGTAGCCTATATCAAATTGCTTGCTTTCTTGGGGAAGGGGGAGGGAACAGAGGGAGGGGGAAAAATTTGGAACTCAAAATTTTATAAAAGTCAACGTTGAAAACTATCTTTACATGTAACTGGAAAAAATAAAATACTGTTAAGTGAGAAAAAAAGAAATATCAAGACCAAGGCCAAGTACAATGAGAAAGGGGAAAGGAAGTCATTCATTGAATCAAGTAGATAGACAGTCCAGCCCATATCTTTGCTATTCTCAAGGAAAAGAAAAAGAGCTTAGTCCGAAGCAGATCGATGTGCATCCTTTATGGAGAATTTGTTGAAACCAGTCCCGGAAGGTAGATGTCAATTTCCCTGTGTACTGAGCACAGGCATCAGTGGAGCTGGGATAATATTAAAAACTACTTCTGTCTCTGGAGTGGCTGAGGGCTAATGGAACACCTTCCTCACAACTTCTAAGTAAGTCATGTGACGCAGGTAGCTCAGAACACCTCAAGGCACCAAAGAAACCACATTTACTACAAACCTGAGCTATGTACTCTGATTATCTTATACTCCACTTCTGCAATGAAAAATGCCATTTCTCTTCCTGTTTGTGAAGAAAATATTTTAATATGTGTTCAAATTTTCCTTAGTAGATTGTGAACTCCTTGAGAAAAGACTGTATTTTGCCTCTTTTTGTATCCCTAGAGCTTAGCACAGTGCCTGGCGCATAGTAAGCACTTTATAAATGTTTATTAAGGCTCATAGTCATGTATTTATATATGATGTGTATGTTTATCTATATTGTGTGGTATACGTATATGTGTGTGAATAATAGTGTAATAGTGAATTGGGAGCTGTAGTGTTGGAAAGGATATTAGTCACATTGACAAAATCAATGATTCTTTGATATCTTCAGTACTTAAGTATATATGAATCAAGAAAATAGAGAGTTTGCTATCCAGTATTTTCTAAAATTTAATTGTTATTAAAAATGACTACTGTTATGCAAAACTCTTACTACAGATCTTCCCCCACACCTGCCATTTTATTGAGGTCATACAATTGCTTTTCTTTCCCTAAAAGCAAGATGTTAAAAGCAGTCACCCAAGCGCTATTTGTACTGTTCATATAGCACATAATTGTTGAATTATAGTTGGAATCAATCAGTCAAGGATTGGAAGGGTTCTAGGGACCAGAGAGTTCTTTGGATTGTTAATAGATCATATTATCAGAGATTCAGGGTTGGGAATCAATCCAAAAGTATCCCTTAAGTGCTTCAAGGACTTTAGAGTCCATTGATTCCAGCTTTTCAGAAGAAAAACGGAGGCTTAGAGAGTTTGTTACTTTTCTAAGGTCAAACAAGTAGAGCCCGAGGCAGGATCCAGCCCAGAAGTTCCTGACTCCAAGGCCATCACTCTGTCCATTCTATGTTGGTGCCCATTGTGCAGTGTTGTCTTTCTTTTCTTTTTCACTTTAAAGTTTTAATAATGCTTTTTGTTTTATCTTCATTAGCCCCTTCCTGGTATCCCTCCAACACTGAGCCTCCTCTTCTAAGGAAGAAGAATAGCTAAACAGAACTCCACAATACCACATGACAGTGTATGTCACGTGATGCTCCCCTAGCACCCCACATCTCTCCTAGGAGGAGGGGAATGTTTCATGTCCTATAGGTCCTTGCAGTGAATCTGAGCTTGGCTGTCTCTTAGTACTCTGTAAGCTCCTGACCCAGGTTTGGGTCTGTTGGCTTGGATGTGGTTGGGTTTTCATAGATTGCTGCTGAACTCAGCCACTGTTAGCTTCCTGGGAGGTTCTATTGGTTCAGAGGGATTGAACTGCTGCCCAGCCCCTCTCCTCTTTGGTTTTGACACTCTTGTAGTTGTACATATCTTTTTTTTTCCTTTTTTCTGCATCAGCTGATTTAAGTCTTCTGTCAGTCAATAAATGTTTATTAAGTACCTCTTATGTGCCAGGCACTGAGCTAGGTTCTGGGAATATAATGAAAGACTAAAGGTGGACCCTGCTGTCAAGTAGCTGACAGTCTTGCCATATTTCTGAATCCTTAATGTTTGATGCCTTTTGAAAACTTTACAAATATTCATCTTTTAAGTCCTGTTAGCACCTAACCAGCTTTGGCTCTTCAGGGGCAAGGCACCACAGACTATAAGGTGAGTATTGTACTCTCCCTTCTTGGGTCATAATAAACTCATGTGTATGTGTTATTTCTACAACCTCCTAATTGGTCTTCTTGCCTCAAGTCTCTCCCCACCTTAGTCCATGTTAGACATTGTTGCCAAAATAATTTTCCTTAAGTATAGGTGTCACTCTTTCAGGAAGCTATGCGGTATGGTGAATATAGCTCTGAGCTTGAAATTAGGAAGGCCTGAGTTCAAATGTGACCTCAATTTCCAGCTGTGCAGCATTGGGCATGTCATTTGTCATTTAATGTGAGTTTGCCTCAGTTTTCTCAACTGTAAAATGAGGATGATAATAGCAACTATCTCCCAGGGCTATTGAGAGGATCAAATGTGTAGATGGTAGGTGCTGTGCAGTGTGAGCCAGAGCCTAGGAATGTGACCTTGAGTCTCACAGTGTAAACTCTCTTGAACAAGTGTAAACAGCAAAGGAAGCTCTAACCATCCTATGGGAAAGCTTGCACATGACCGTGGTCCATCCCTGGCATTATGACTTTTTGTTCTGTTTCTATATAATGCTTGGCCTGAGATTGGATGCAGAAATTCACCATTTTGTATAGAGTATAAGAATATGGGGTGTCTCTCTGTTTCACTGTCTCTGTCTGTCTCTGTCTCTCTCTCTTTGTCTCTCTCTGTGTCTCTCTCTCTCTGTCTCTCTTTGTCTCTGTCTCTCTCTGTGTCTGTCTGTCTGTCTCTCTATTTCTCTCTCTCTGTGTCTCTGTCTCTCTCTGTCACTCTTTTTCTCCCTCCTTCCCTCCCTTCCTACTACTCTCCTTTCCTCCCTCCTTCCTCCCTTTCTGACTACAGTCTTGTCATCTTGTCAGAGGATGGACAGGTAAAAGACAGAGGAGGAAAACTTCAGTGAAGTTAAGCTTATTTGCGATATGATTGGTAAAAGCAAGTAGAAGAAAGTAAGAGGAGTGTCAGATCAGAATATGCAAGAATCAAGAAAGCTGTGGCTTTAGATCTTTTTGCCTAGTTTTGTTAAGTGTGAAGAGTTACTATAAAAGGTCCCTTCAGGCAAAGCCTTAAAGAATTAGAGCCTCATTCAAAGCTTTGAAAAACTTGTTGGTTTCCCAAAGACAGCCCTGCAAGGAAGGCTTTTACCTTATGTTCAAAGCCTTGGAGAATTTTCATTCTTTAAGGAAAGCCATTGGATTATTCCCAGGAAGGTTGTCTTTCTTTAAGGAGTGCCCCCCTCCCCCATTTATGTCACATAGGAAAAAAAATAATTTCTTAGGCTGAGTGTGTTTGTGTGTGTGAGAGAGAGATAGATAGATAGAGAGAGAGAGAGACAGAGAGAGAGAGAGAGAGAGAGAGAGAGAGGGAGGGAGGGAGACAGAGAGGAAGGGAGGGAGACAGAGAGGGAGGGAGGGAGACAGAGAGAGAGGGAGGGAGACAGAGAGAGAGAGAGAAAGACAGAGAGAGAGAGAGAGAGAGAGAGAGAGAGAGAGAGAGAGAGAGAGAGAGAGAGAGAGAGAGAGAGAGAGAGAGACGGAGACAGACCATCTCAGAGCTCTTGATCTATTTATGTGGGGTTTTTTGTGTCTGTGTCTGTCAGAGTCTGTAACTGTGTGCACAGAGCTTAGAAGGAAAAACTTTGCTGGCAAATCATTCTCTCTATGTCTTGTTAGCTAATGTATTACTTGGGAAAAGCATGTGAACCTCTCTAAGTTTTCATAAAGCTTCTTCCTTTCCCTTTACATTCCTGAATTGTAGCCAGGTTTGAGGAGTATAGAGAAAAGGACAGATTTATTGTTTTACAACTAGAGAAGATTGGCTGATTATAATAAAATGTGTGTGTGTGTGTGCGTGTGTGTGTGTGGCAGGGTGTCGCTGAAGCTTCAAAGTGAAGAAAAATAAGCAGTGGTTTTATACTTCGGAATATTAATTCTTTCCTGCTTCATGGAAAAGAAAAAAGGTTCAATCAGGAAATAACCAAAGGTAATTGAGTTTGATTGGAACATTTGCTTAGATACTCACGAAATCTTATAAACTAAAGTTAAGTACTGGTTAATTTTTTTAAAAAATAACTTTTAAAATTGGCGTGTGTCTTGAAATTAGAAACTTTGCTATAAATGACATGAAACTCTTACCCATTTTTGAAATAGATTTTGTTTGAGTTTTAAGAACTATCTTGCTTCCTCCCTACCAAAAAGATAAATTTATTTAAGGGAGCAGGAGGAGCAAGCCCAAACCCTCCTGAGAACTCCTAGAGAGATGAGCTGCAATACCAGGAAAAATCTTGCCAGTCATATCCATAGCTGAGTGATGAGACTCAGTAAGGACTGGAAAAATTATAAGAAAAAGAGGGAAAATGATAATTACTGTGTGGGAAATGGTACAAAGAAAAGACCTTTTAGAATCCCTTTAGTTATAAACTTGCCAGATTTCTTGTAACCACCTGTTTAGACAAGGTCATATTTCTTACCACGCCTGAGAAAAGAGCTTGTTATGGGTTATGCAATTCTTAAGTAATGAATTGGGCCAGTAAAAATCTACCAGTTTGTTTATAATATAGAAATGATTTCTAATCATTGATCTTCATACCAATATGTGTCTAAACTCAACGAGGATGAGAAAAGAAAAACAAGAAAAGGATGTTAAGTGAAATCTCTTTTGTGTGTGTGTGTGTGTGTGTGAGTGAGAGAGAGAGAGAGAGAGAGAGAGAGAGAGAGAGAGAGAGAGAGAGTCGTGGTAAACTTTCATTGCTTATTGCAAGGTCATGAGAGTGACAATAACTGTATCTAGCCCTAAGCTGTGATTAGTGAAACTTTCTATCTGAACTAAAAATCTTTGGGGAGTATAACTGATATTGTTCTAAGTTTTGAATTCAGGTATAGGTGTTTTGATGGATCATTAAGTCATTAATCTGCCAGTCAAGGGAAAATGCCACAGGATACTCATAGAGAATATGATTCTGAATTTTGAAAGGTTGAGATCAGCATATAGGAGAGAAGCTGAGAGGACAATGTTGGCATGGCTAAAAGGAGGATCCTCTTGGCTTAGTTTCCCTATTATATTATGTCCTTTGGAACAGGAATGTTTCCCACATGGTTAATCTGAGTCTGGCTGTGAGGTGAAAATATTACTGCATGACTGATTGTTAACTGTGACTCTAACCTGAAATCAAAAAAGAACTAAGGATGCTTTACCTTGGTATACATATGTTGAGTCAATCTGTGCCCATAGGCTTGGGTCGGGAGGATTAGCTTTGATGCTGTTATAATCCTGTTTCTGTTTTTTTCCTTTTATAGTAAATTTCTATAACCAGGGCAAGTGGTAGGTAAAGGATATGAACACAATTCAATTATGTCTACATTCAATTGGGAATTAACTACTTACTGTATTTGCACATGCCATCCTAGGTCTTTTATTACATTTGTAATAAAGTCATTCTCTTGGTTAGTAAATTCATTTGTGTAACTATCAAATGTAGGGGTAGAAAGTCTCTACTTATCGAGAGATTGGGTAACTATATTTTCATATATAGGATTAAATCCTTAATAGCATCTGGTTCTCCTAAAGAAATTTGAATTAACTGGAGTGAAAAATTTGGAGAAAGCAATAAGATCAGACAATTATATATGTGAAATGTAAATTATTCTAATTGTATATGTGAAAACCTAAATTCTCTGAACTTTGAAGTGAACTATGAGTTCCTAATTTGATATTCCCCCTTGTAGCACTATTGTTAATAGGATCAGAATGACAAGGTTTGAGCTGCTTGTCACCACATGAACTAGTGATTGTAGAAGTAAACTTTGAGAGACTGTACTAACTTGCATTAAGATCTGTTTTGTAAAAGATTCAGGAACATCTAAAGATCTTTCCAAGTAGCTTCAAACCAGAGAATCATATCTACTAAAGAGGAGACTACTTCAGAATTATCCCAAAACGCCAAGAGAAGATGTTTGTAGAGATGAGCCAACTACATGGGACACCTGCAATTCAGGATGAAATTTGTTGATTAAATAGACATTGGAAGTGGGTTACTAAAAGGCAAGGAGACTTAATGTTAGCTAATGTTGATGGTCATATTTTGGTCTTTTTGCTTCACATTATTTGTATACGGAGTTTTCACATTTATCTTGGTGTCGTGAATTTCCCCTCTAAATTAGTCTATGGTTTTAGATATTCTCGATATAACTTGTACTACGATTAATCATTCTTGTTGTTCTTACATTAACTTGTTAGGAAAAAAATGTAACAGGTTTTCCATTGACAAAAAGGGGGAAATTGAGAAAATAAAATGATTCTGATTCCATTTTGCAACTGATTTTATTCTGAATTATCCCCAATGTGTTGATAAATTGCTCATGCCATGTTTCTTTGTCTCTGAACTTATTTTAAAAATTCAGCTAGTGCATAATAAATTAAGTTTAGAAGTCCAGTTCTCCCACTAATTACCAAGTTCCATTAATTCTTGCTTCACCTCCACAGAGGTGGGATGGAAGAAAATTGTAACCATTGTGGTCATTCTCTTATTGGTCATGTTGTTTCCCTACTTGTGCTTGTATTGCTGTTGTGAGCTGTGTCTCCAATATAACTCATTGTTGAACTCCTCTGCTCCCTCCATCATAAAAAAACCACTCATGCACCACTCAGGAAAACTTGTGAAATATACTATCATGAAAAACGTATGAGCTCATCATCATGGGTGGAGTATACAGAGGAAACCAGAGCCTAGGAATGTGACCTGGAGTCTCGCAGTTAATGTAAACTACCTTGAATGAATATAAATAGCAAAAGAAGCTCTAACTACCCCATGGGAAAATCCACATATGACCTTGGTTCATCCCTAGCACTATGTCTTTTTTTTTATTCTATTTCTATATAATACCTGGCCTGGGCTGAGGGCAGGTGTGGGGATGCTCTATTTTGTCCTGCTGCCACCCAGGACAAGTGGACTATTGTGGATAAGCTCCCCCAATTAACCTAGTTAACCCTAACAAAATCTATTAATAACCAAGGTGGCATGGACTTCTTTTACTTTCATAATTCAGTATTCTCTCAGAAGATCTACCACCCTACAATTGGCATAAGCAGGGCAGAACAGATCTTATTTCCTTACAACTGGCATAGTCAACAGGATAGTCTGCCTCCCCCTACAAATCTTGTGTTCTTATGTTCTTACAGGTGCTATAGAAATGTTAGTTATTATTATAATTGTTATTGTTATCGCCATCATCACCATCACCATCATTTATTACTCAATAAACTCCACTGGCTCCCTTTTGTCTGAAGGATTAAATACAAACTCCCCTATTTGACTTTTAAAGCCCTTCACTACTCGACCCTGATCTATGTTTATAGCCTAGTTGGACATTGCTGTCTTTTCAATACTCTATGCTGCAGTTATGCTAACTGGTTTTTTTTGGGGGAGGGGGTTCTCTACAGGGCACTCTACCTCCATGCCTGTGCATTGGCCATCCCTGATGCTTTGGATGCACTGCCTCTTGACTTCCACCTCATTGAATTCCTAACTTTCTGTTAGGACTCAGCTGAAGCAGGGTAGAATCAAAATGCCAGAGTGAAAGGTAGCATTTTGTTTTGCCTTAGCACCTCCACAATAACGTAGAAAGTATACCAGATTGAAACCAACAATAATTAACAGTGACTCATCATCCAATCCAGAGCAGCTTAGGAAGATTGACAGCAAGATCTACAGATAGTGGTGTTGGTACTGGTCAGGAGTACAGGAAAGTGTGCCATCTGGCAGTTCTGTTGTCCATTACCCAGTCCTGGGTTATAATTCTGGAGTGGAAAGGAGTGGTTACAAGCATGGGCCCTACCTGTTTAAGGAGCAAGGAACAAGTTCTGATAAATAGGGAAACTACATTATGCTAAAAGGTAGCATAGACAATGACTTAATATTAATACAGAATTTATATTTACTAAATGGCACAGCATCCAAATTCTTGAAGGAAAAGCAAAATGATTTACAAGAGGAAGAAGTAAGATTGTAATAGTTGGAGGAATGCTCCATTTGCCCTTCTCAGATCTAGATAAATCTAATCACAAAATAAATAAGAAGTTAAAGAGACAAATAGAATTTTAGAAAAGTTAGATATGATAAACTTCTGGAGAATAGTGAATGGAATAGAAAGGAATATGTCTATTTCTCAGATATGCATGGTACCTTCATAAACACTGAACATGCAATAGGGCATAAAATCTCACAACAAATGAAGAAATGCAGAAATATTAAATTCATCTTTTTATGACCATAAAAATAAACTTACTTTCAAAAAAGGGCTCTTTAAAGCATAGATTAAAACTTAATTGGAAACCAAATAAATTAATTCTAAATAATGAGTGGGTCATAGATCAATAATTTCATTAAAGACAATGACAACAATGAGATGTACCAAAATTTGTGGAATGCAGCTAAAGGAGCACTTAGGGGAAAATTTATATCTCTAAACGTTTACTTCAATAAAAAAGGAAAAGAAAAGATTAATTAATTTAGCATGCACCTAAAATAATCCTTGAAAAACAAAAACAAAACTGAAAACCCCAACCAAACACCAAAATAGAAATCTTGAATATCAAAAGAGATTAATTTTTAAAAAAAATTAAAAGTAAAAACAACAAACTAATAAAACTAGGAACTTAAAAAAACAATAAATAGATAAGCCATTGATTAATTTTATTTATTAAAAAAAAAGAAAACCAAATTACCAGTTTGAAAAATTAGGCATGAATTCACAACCAACCAAAATGACATAAAAGCAAGTGTTAGGAAATTATATACCAACAAAGCAGACAATCTAAATGAAATGCATATTACACAAATACAAATTGTCCAATAATGGAACAGAAAAGAGAATACTTAAATAAACCTATCTAAGGAAGGGAAACTGAACAGGTCATAAATGAACTCACAGCTTCAGCAAAGTTGCAGGCTACAAATAAATCCTCAAAAATTGACAAGATTTCTCTATAGTAATAACAAGAAGCAATAATAATAAGGGAAGTCTCTTTCTAAATAGCTACAACATGCCTAAAATATCTGGGAACCAACCTCCCAAGGCACACATTCATTTGTACAGATTCAATTACAAAGTGCTGGAGTCATTTTCAATGCTCATGGCATTGCCATACCAATTAAGATGAAAATGATACTACCACCAAAATTAATTTCTACTTTTAATGCTATACCAATCAAATCACCAAGGAGAGGCTTTACAAATCTTGATAAAATTATTATAAACTTCATTTGAAAAAATACAAGATCTAGAATATGGAATGAATAAAATAGAAATCACGAAAAGAAGTTGGGGTGAAGGGTGGATAGCTCTTCCAGACCTCAAACTATTCTAAAGCAGTAATCATCAAAACCATTTGGAGGGCTAAAGAATAGAGATATAGATGAATGGAACATACCAGAGAAAGGAGATTCAGAAAGAATCTCAGGAACCCAACGTTTGATAAAAATAGAAAACAGAAGTTACCTGAGGAAAAATGCCAGTTTAGATAAACTGCTGGGAAAACTGTAGGAGAAATTAGGCATAGACTAACACATTACACCACACCCACAATACACTTTAAATGTATATGTGACCTTAATATTAACAATCATACTATGAAAAATTGAGAAAAGAAACAGATAATGTTCCTCTCACAGCTATGGGTAGGAGATATATTCTTAACCAAATAAGAAATAGAGGCAATGACAAAAGATAACAGAGATTACTTTGAATGCTTAAAACTGAAAAGTGTCTGAATAGACAATATGAACACGTTTAGGATAAAAAGGGAGAGGAAAGTGTCAAACTGGGGAAAAATCTTTGTATGAAATTTCTCTGATAAGGGTTTGATATCCAAGATATATAAACAAGTAATAAATATAAAGCTCTTAGCCATTCCTCAATAGATAAATGGTCAAAGGATATGAATAAATGGTTTTCAAATGAAGAACTGAAAAGCATTTGCAATCACATGAAAAATGTTCCAAATCATTAATAATGCAAAGAGAAATGCAAATCAAACCAATCCTGAGGTATGACCCTGAGGTTTGCAAGTTGGTAAAAATGATAAAAAAAAAAAAAACATGGCAACAGTCAGTGTTGGAGAGCTTATGGGAAGATAGGCACACTTATGTGTTGTTGGTAGGGCTGTGAAATGGTACAATCACTTTGGAAAGGAATTTGGAATTATGCAAATTAAGTATTTCAAATGTCCATCTTTGAATCAGATATTCCATTACTGAGCTTATACCTCCAAGGAAGCGATTGATAAAAAAAAAAACAAACAAATAGTCTATAACCCACAATATTTATAGGGGTACTTTTTGTGTTAGCTACAAATTGGAAACAAAGTAGATGCCCATCAATTGGACAATGGGTAAGCAAATTGGGTAATGATGTATTATTGTCCTATAAGGAATGATATGTGCGACAAATATAGAAAAGTACGGAAAGGTGTCTATGAACCAATGCAGAGTGAAGCCCGCAGAATCCAGAAAACAATATACACAGTAGCAACAACCACGGAAGGGGAAAGAGAGACACCCCAAAAAAATCCAAAATGCATGTAACAAAATCACCAAGATTACGCAGGACTTGAATGAAGAGAGCTGGAGGAGAGCCTCTGCTCAGCCCTTCACGGGCGTGGCAAGTTAACTGACTTACGTGTTGCACGTGGTGGGGACTTTTTCAATGAATTGATCAACTGTGCTGACCTCTCTAAAAACACTATTGACATATGGACTGGCTCTTGGAAAGGAAGAGGGGGAGGACCCAGGAGATCCATTTGTGATGTAAGAAATAGAAAATATCTATACAAATTTAAAAATAAAAAGAGATGGCTCAAGCAACCCCTTAGATAAGCAATCTTTCCAAACCCCTCTTCCAAACGCTCGAATAACTTCCTACTTATTCACTTTAGATCAATTTGGCCTCTGTGGATAAATGTATTTGTCTTCCCAGTTGGAATATAAGCTCCTTCAGAACACGGTTTGTTTGATTTTCTGACTTGTGTGCTGCCATCTAGTAAGCAATTAAGACATGCTTAGTTGATTGATTGACCCATGCTGGTTCTCCTTTAAGAGAATGTAAGCTGCTTGAGGACAGGTCTGTTTCCTTTGTTTCAGACTGTTGAAATACTCTCTGCTCAATATTTTTAAATGAAAATTGAGTAACAGTAATAGTAATAATAAGAATAAGAACCAATAATGATGAAGATGAAGATGATGATAGCGATGGTGATGGTGATGAGGAAGAAGCTGAACATTGCCAATGAAGGGCAGCATTATTCGGCAACGCCTTCTGGAATCTTACCTTTAAGTCTGTAGCTCAAGTACTCCAGAATAACTCTGAGAATCTGGACAATGGAAATAATTAACGATCCAAATGCTAGGGAACCTGTGTGATATCTAGTAAGAGATAAAGAGATAAAACCAAATAAGGAAATGAGATATTTGTACTGGTAAGACAAGGAAGTATTTAGAAGGCATTTCTTCTACTCTCATAACAAACCATCTAATTCACCTCTTTTGCATCAGAGTTTATAGAAAAAGGCTTCTGGAACAATTTTCCTCAGGTCAATCTATCCATAGAGGCAGCTTGGCATAGGACACAGAGAGCTGAGCTTGAAGTCTGAAAGAGTTAAGTTTTGATCCTTGCTAGCTGGAGACCTTGGATACGGCACAGATTTTTAAATGTAAACCTTTCTGTGTTTCAGGCTGCTCTCTAGGACTTAACTAACAAACCAGAGGTGGGCTGCAATCTGCCTCTGCAGAGGTAGTCCCCATATCTGGAGTTTCATACTGAGTTTCATGGATTAGCTTATAGACGCATGATGTGCTCATGTAGAGGAGGCTGTTGTTATTCAGTCATGTGGTCATGTCTGACTGACCCCACAGACCATACTGTCCATGAGGTTTTCGTGGCAAAGGTACTGAAGTAGTTTGCCATTTCCCTCTCAGGTGGCTTAAGGCAAATAGAGATTAAGCAACTTTCCCAGGGTGTTCATATGGACTGTTTGTGCCCAACCTGTGGTAGAGCTTTCCAAGCTCATGTTGGTCTGATCAGCCACATTTGGACACATTGTACCATGACCTAGTGATGTCATTTTGGTCCTCTTCAAGCATAAAGCATAACAGCCAACCAAGATAAACAGAGATTAAGTGACTTGTCCAAAGTCACACAGCGAGGAAGTGTCTGAGGCTGGACTTGAGCTCAGGTCTTCCTGACTCTGGGTCTAGTACTCTATCCACTGAGCCACATGGCTGCCTCCTCTGTAGAGGAGGACTCCATACTTTTTGCATAATAGGCAAAGTACACACACACACACACACACACACACACACACAGTCATTCAATAAATACCAAATGAGAGTTCCATAATTTATATATATTTGAGGTAAATATATACACATATACTGGGGGAAAGGGTATGGGAAGGCATCACACAGCTCAGATACAGTGCAAAGGGCACCTCTTTGAGGATTTAAAGGACCATGTTTCAAATCCTGTATCTGATGCTTCTGTGACGTGTGACCTTGGGCAAATCACCTTGTGTCCCTGATCCTCAGTTTCCTCATTTGTAAAATGAAGTGGGCTAAGTGGACCCTAGAGCCCCTTCCAGCCAGAAATCGATGATCCTGTGATATATCACTTCATGAATGAAGATGCAAGAATCCACCACAAGTAAGCCAAGAACTTGGAACTATTCTGATGGTAAGAATTATCCTGAGCAATCTTGATCTCTTCCTTGGTCCCTCCCTTGTGACTAATGGTACTTAGAAGGGTAACTGGCCAGGGTTAGGGACAATATCTGTGGCCAAAGCAAAGCTGATGCATCATCAGGGCATGTCAAGTCCATATCATTGGCAAGTGGCACCAGAACTGTGTTCAGGAGTACTTAGGTTTGCATCCCTCCTCAGACACTAACTTACTTGCCATGTGACTCTGGGGAAGTGATTCAGTCCTCTGTGCCTCAGTTTCCTCATCAGTAAAATGGCAAGGTTAGACCCAAAATGTCCTCTGTGTCTCTTTCTAGCTCTCGATCGAATGACCCTGTGAGCCCGTGTTCTCAGCTACACACTCAGCACTAGCCATCTGAGCTCCCCCTGAAGCCAGCTGTCATTAGCATTGCCAGTCTTACCGGAGGGCACGTCCGAAGGAAGCACAGAGTGGACGTGAGGGAATGTCCTTAGGTTTCTGGAAGGCCCAGTAATAAGAGGCAAAGGCACCTGCAAGGGTGCACTGACCCAGGGCAATGGAGAAATTCACCAGCCAGAGGAAGACAAATGCATTGAGGAGTTGGAAAATTAAGACGTACTCGTAAAGAATAGATTTCCCACCATAGAAAGCAAAGATGCAGTCAGCACCCGGACATTCCTTGATTATGTTGGTAGAATGGAAAGTCTGCATATAAAGAAAGAGAGTTACATGATCAGCCACCATCCAGCCCGTAATAGGAGGTCATTGCCACCCTAGCCTCCTCCCTCCTTCTTCTAGGGCCTTTCTCTGGCACCCTGTCATTTGTGTCTATTTTTAGTAAGCTCCAAAATATTCTGTCTTGGGCTGGGCCATATTACCTATTGTTGAATTCATTTACCAAGGGTATTTCTCAGTCTCTGTCCCTCCTTCCCCTGTTACATTGATTGATTTTGCACATATAAATTTTGTCATACACACGGGTCCCTGGGAACTATTGGCATGATATGCAAAAGCCCCCTCAAATAGAAATAGAATAAAGCATTTTTATTGTCTGGGACATGTACCACAAACCATATCCAGGGCACACAGCATAGATTATGCCCTCTGTGTGGGAGAGAGGATGGGGACGGGGTGGATTGGATTGTGAAGATGGGCAGAAAGAGACCCTGGGACATTGGTGTGAGGCCTCTTCTGTGAGACCAGCACATGTTACCGATGGGGGATAGGAGCTCCCCTCAACCTACTATCTGGTAGCTTCCTATTTTAACTAATTATTATTTCTAACTAGGTGCTAATCCTCATTACTTCTTCACCATTAAAAGATCATAAATACTATCAACACCCTTTCAAGTGGGACCCTTGGAAAAGTCCCAGATGCCTCACCTTAGTTATGGCTTTGCTCTCAGCTACACACTATCCCAGGCCACCTTTATGTCTACCTTCATCCCTTTAATAGCTTGCTGCCTAGCTGCTCTGATCAGGAGTCCGCAGTGGCTGGATTTCCTGGGGCATTGTGTGGCCATGGGAGAGCTGTAGAACTTTGTCCAGCAGAATTTTGTGGGAAGATAGGAAAATGAGACGTGTTCCCTGAGTCACCTGGCTTCTCTACCATGGGGGTAGAGCCTGGTACCATGTAGGACTTTAATATGTGTTTGTTGAGTGAGTGAGTGATTACCTTAGGGTCACATGTTTCATTTGCATATTTGCAGTTAGTCCCAAAATTCAGGACTTTATATACAGCTTTTCCTGATGTAGCCAATAAACTAAGAGGAAACTGTTAAGGAGAAGAGGTAACAATTTTAATTTAAAACACATAACACCTTCCACATATACCCTCCCCCAACCTCTTTCCCCCACACAAACCACCAAAGGAGAATTCTGGAAGGTCCTGATGTGTAACTGACTAAAAGGGCTGTGGGAAAGAGAAGTAAAGGATCCTTAGCACAAATGAACATATTCAACCACAGAGTTAAAAATTACCTTCATTAGAAGTACAAATAGTTATTCCTGTGCTCAGCATAAATTCTGTAAGTTAACCTTTACATTAAGCTTTTAAAACAAATTCAGTTGAGGGAGTAAAACAAGAGAGAGGGGGAGAGACAGAGAGGCGGGGGGAGAGAGAGAGAGAGAGACAGAGACAGAGAGACAGAGACAGACAGAGACAGAGACAGGGAGACAGAAAGACAGAGAGACAGAGACAGAGATCAGGTGACAACAGCACATGTCCTTGTTAGGCGAGGTACCCCATAACATCATCCTATGGAAGAGGGAGACATGAACTAAGCTGCTATGCTTCATTCGTTCTATCTACTGAAGGAGTAGGTGGAGTAGTAGATAAAGTTCTGAATTTGAAGTCAGGAAGATCCGAATCTGAACTCTTCCTGAGATGCTTATTTGTTGTGTGACCCTGAACAGGTCATGTTACATATCTATGACTCAGTTTTCTCATTTGTAAAATGAGTGGGTTGGATTTATTGGACTCTAAGATCCCTTCTAACTCTAAATTTATGCATCTATCTAAATCTAAATCTACTAAATTTCATTGCTCTGAAGCAAAGCTCTTATCACTCTATCCTAGTTATATATCTGAGCTCCCTTCCACTAATCTGCAATAAATTCCTCCCAGTGGAAAGCGATGAGGAGGGTGCAGGGATTGCAACAACAACAAAAATGCTACATTCCCTGACTGAGGAGTTTAATTCTTTTTGAATAGGGAGGGGGACAGCATTATACAAACAGGTATATCACAAGATAAAAAGCAAAGGATTAAAGAAAAATGAGAAAATCTGAGGAGAAAAGGTTCTGAGGTATACTGAGTAGCTCTCCTCAAAAAGCGAACAGCAAAGCTGGCTATTTCCAGGCTAGCAATGCCATATAAACTTCTTGGAGACTCTTTCTAGGGGCAATGCAGTAAAGAAGAGATATTTATTCTTAGAGCTTTGCAACAAGAGACATTTGACACCTAGGTTCCATGATTTTCCTACAGTCATTATAACAAATCTCTCATTAGTTGATATGATATTTATTTTTTAGAATTTGTTTTTGGTTCAGACTTGTGGTTGAATTGGTGAAGGAAACTCCCTGTACCAGTGAGAATTGGCTCTTGTGCAAGTGCCAGGCTTAGGGAGCTGCCCAGGGTACTGAGGGGAAGTCATTTGCTCAGAGTCACACAGCCATTGGGTGTCAGAGGCAGGATCTGAACCCACATCTTCCTGACTCTATGGTCAACATTAAGTCCTCTCTCCTCTCCTCCACAAAGCTTCTTGCCAATATTTATGGAAAACAGATTCCGTTCATTGTCTGGAGATTTTCCTAGGCTGCTGTAGCATGGCAGACACTAGATACATAGCCATGGTCACTTAAGGACAGTCCTCGAGCTATAGTTGGCTCTGAAGGTGAAGTTCCGAGATGTCACTGATGGAAGGATACAATGCAATCACGATCCAGTAGGAAATGCAGATTGAAATAAGAAAGAATGTGATTACAGGGTACAGTAAGGACTGCGGGATATGTCCAATGGCCCTGAAATAAAACAGAGAAAGGTCAGAAATTCCAAGGGTTTCAGAGCCACAAGTTCTCAGATGCCACTGTTAGAACACATGTCAAACCTTGAGCTGAATATCTCTATCTGCCCAATTCCAGAAGTAGCCATCATACTCCTTAACTCTTTTGTTGACTGTTTCTTAGATACTCTTGCTTTTTCCACTTAATCTAACCATGGACAGTTGGACCAGAAACACCTTTCCTTCTTCTCCATCCCTACTGTGGTCCAAGGGTCTAAATCTACTACCCTCTTTGGCTGCTTCTTTTGTCTTCACTCATGAAGATTCAATGTCTTCTAGTCACAGGATTTTGCCCTCATATCTGTAAACTGGAAGAGACCACTGAAGGTAAGCTACTCCAATTGTCTGTCTGTATAACTTACACAACAGCCCCCAGTGGGTGGGCATTCAACAACTCAATCGCTCCAAGTATTAAAGAATTCATCCTCCTTTAGAGATTCATTCCTGTCTGGAAGCTTCAGTCATTGAGTCTGGTTCTGCTCCTAATAAATGACAAGTCAAGTCCCCTCCTTTACGTGTAGGTCCTTCCAGTGTTTGAAGGAAGCTGTCTTGTCTCCTCACATCTTTCCCCTCCCCCGAGGTTAATATTTAATATGTCCGAGCCTTTCGGAATTCATTAATGACATGATATCCAGACATCAGGTCAGAGAACCAGAGTGGCAAAGTATCTTGGGTATCACCTAGTCCAGCCCCTTCATTTTATAGGGTAGGAAACTGAGGCCAAGAAAGGTGAAGTTACTCACCCAATGTCACATGAGTAGGAAGAAGAGACAGAATCTGAACCCAGGATATCTGACTCCAAACTCACTGTTCTTTATGCTGTACTGCAATTCACCATTCTGGTCACTCTCTTCTGTGTATAGTCTAGCTCTTCCTAGGACCAGAGAACTAGAGAACCAGACGCTCTTAATTTTATAGATAAGAAAACTGAAGTCCAAAGTCATGACTTGTCCAAAGTCACACATGTATTAAGAATTAAAGATAGGATTCGATGCCAGGTTCCATGCCTCCAGAGTGAGTGTCCTTTCCAATCCAATGTCTTTCTTCCAATGTGTTTATTACCCAGAGTGGTACTTATTCTTACAAGGTGGTATAACTAGGAAAGGGTAAGAAGGTTCTTTTTCATCCCAACGTCTGGGTAGTGTGCTTTAACAATGTAATCTAACATTCCAGCCTGTTACCTCTGAAAGTTCCTGCATTCAATCACTCTATCAACAAACTTTTATTAAGCATTTACTATATGCAAGTTGCTTGGCTAAATGCTGTACTCGTTCTGAATTTCCAGTGCTTTTCACCGGTTTTGCTCTCTACCGTCTCCACAGGTTCATCTCCTCACGTTGACAGTAAGGGAACACTCTGGCCCTTCCAAGCCCTTTCATTAACACGCCGCCACTTACTGGGTGGTTTTCTCACCAAGCCTTACTCAGGATTTGGCCACCAGTGTTGGGTACTGTTCTGGGGACCATTCCCAGAAAAGAAATGAGAAACAAATTAATTCAGAAGAGACTCCAATCCTCCTCTCCCAACAAAAGACTACCAATCAGAATTTAGGATTTAACAAAAAATAAGGCACAAAATGCAGAAAGGCTAAAGGCATGACAGGTGTGGTCAGTCACTACAGACTGTGCCCTTTCTTACCAAATAAGCCCATGGCAATCAGCCACTCACACTGATTACTTCTGAACCATTAATTAGTATAGAAATGTGAGACAGACCCACCTCACAAACTATTTTGTTAACCACTTTTAAAACTGACTTTAAAGAGTATGATTATTGACTCCTTAAAGTGTGCTTGAAAATTCATTCCTAGACATTAATGACTTTGGTTCCATCCCTTTGCTTCTATCCATACAGGGCACAGTCCCTTGGATTTATAGTAATTACCTCCTATGTTTCTCCTTATGCATCATGTAGAAGTTTAAAGTATGACATTTGGGGGTAGTTTAGAAGTTGCAGATGTTATTAACTCCCAGGATAAATATTATGAAAAACCTAAATTGTTTACTTGTAGCATTTTTAAAATAAAAATATCTGTGTAAAAATATTTCTGAATTATGAGTCATAGGCAAAAATGTATAGGTGGGTGCCACCAGAATCACTTGCAGTTCCCTTTATCAATCAGTGCTTTTAGCTGCAAAGGAATGGCAATAAAAACAGAGATGCTTAAAGAGTAACAAGAACTTTCACAATTCCATGAGACAACGTCTACGTAACCATGGAGGTGATGAACTAGGGATGGACAAATTATAAGATGTAGGCTGATTACATACTACCATACGACGGCGGAGCTGGATTTTTTTCAATAAATTGTTTTGTTGATTGTTGTGATTAACTGTTTTGGGACCATGTAGCTTTATTTATCATTAAAGATCAAATAGTGAATTCAGTGGTAATATTTGGGGAGGAGGGGGAGGGGGAGAGAGAGAGAGAGAGAGAGAGAGAGAGAGAGAGAGAGAGACAGAGACAGAGAGACAGAGACAGAGAGGCAGAGACAGACAGAGACAGAGACAAAGAGACAGAGACAGAGAGAGAGACACACAGAGAGAAAGAGAGAGAGAGAGAGAGAGAGAGAGAGAGAGAGAGAGACAGACAGACAGACAGACAGAGAGGGAGAACAGTTACAGGTTTGTTTTTTTTTCTTTTGTTTTTTTTTTTTTTTTTTGCCCAATGCACCTGAGTTCATTTTAGAGAATGAAGTTAAAATTGGACAAAGCCATATATACATATATATATATATATATATATATATATATATATATATATACATGTCTATATCTACATCTGAGAAAAATGATTACATAATAACTAGCTTTAAGTTTTGCAAAGCACTTTATATATGTTACCTCATTTAATCCTCACAACAACCCGGGGACATAGGTGCTATAATTAGCCCAGTTTTATCGATGAAGAAACTGACTGAGAGACTTGCTCATGATATCACAGTTAGGAAGTGTATGAAGCAGGATTCAGCCTCAAGACTCAAAGTCCAGAATTCTATGCATATTGATAGACATAGATAAATATAGATGGAGACGTAGCTATACAGTATGTCCCAAAAGTCTTTGTGCAGTTTTAAACTCCTTATGTCTAACACTATATTAAGATTCTGGGGACACCCTGGATAGTGTCTCACAACTGGCAGGCAGAGCTGGCAGGCTGGCAACATATGTCACTTAGCAAATCAAGCTCATTACTAACTGTCCCCCAAGAGAATGTATGAGAGCAAGGACTAGCCTCATTTTTCTTTGCTTCCTGAGCCTCTGGCAGAGAGCCTGGCACAATGCTGGTGCTTAATAAATCCTTTTGGCTTCACTGATGCAGGCTCCCATCTTCAGTGGGAGTTTTCAGAAGTAATTTAAATGATTTAAAATGTAATCCTTTCTCATTCAAGAGGCATGAAAAGGGAAGGAATTATGATAGTGACCAGCCAGGATTTTTTCTTATCTGTTTTTTTCTGCTAGGGAAAATCCTCAGCTAGACGGGGACATACCAAAAACAGGTATTGCTTGTTATGTTAGCTTGCGGGCGAAGGTGAAGACCTTTGGGATAGGAAGGAAAAGAATGATCCAAGGATGACTCGAGGATGGAACGGTTTCCAGCTGAGTGAAAGGAGAGTGAGCTGAAGTAAAAGAGGTGGGTAAGAAGATGGTGACTGCAGAGGAACCGCCAATGACATGGAGACTGGGGAATTCTTCTCAAATGGGGCAGATCGTCTGAGTTTCCACAGAGTGGGAAAGAAGATTCCCAGGCCCCAGTGTCCTTGAGGACACAAGTGATTATCAGCTCCAGGAGTGGGAGAGGTGTTGTGGCAGGCGGGGGTGGGGGGAGTACCCAGGGATGGAGGCAGCTATCACTACCCCAGAGACAGGTGATCATGAGATGTGTGGTATTCCTGGGGCCTGTAGAGCTTCAGCAAATCCATGAAGCACATCCCACTTCTGGGGATTGCTGTGGTGACAAATGATACTACCAGGAAAAATCTGGAACAGATTTACAAAAATTAGAAAATCCTGGAAAGGAAACAGAAAACTATGGAACATGGAGAGTTCTTGTGACTGAAAGTTTTAAATTTAAAACAACAAAAAAACATGGGATACAGATATGTCAGTGAATAGAATGTGGCTTTGGAGGCAGTAGTTTCAGATGGCTTCTTACTAGCTTGGGTCTCATCTGAGGGGACTTTAAAATGAAAATACTGCGAGAGGGAAAAGTTCTCTGAGAAAACTGTAAATGGCCATATTATGGAGAGTGATAGGAAGAATAATGCTGAAGGTGAGTATTAGATCACAGAAGGAAATAACTGGACAGGAACAAATATCTATTGTCTGAGGGAATGGAGGGGATTAGGACAGCAGCTAATTGTGGGAAGCGAGTGAACCCCATGGATGCCATCTTGTGACTCAGGTCTGGACCTGGCTTGGCTCCCTTTCTATTCAATTATGGGTCTAGTCCAATTTCTCTCTTATGAGAAAACTTTATGCAATTGCAGGAATTGGGAGAAAAACCTTACTGCATTGTTTGAATATAGCCCTGCATGTCTGGGAAGCTGGACTCCCTCTACCTGCGGCTTAGAGACCCTTAACCAAAGAAACTAGGTTGTGTTGACCAGGAACCCAGTTGAACCCAAGTCTGATGCAAGGTGTTTTCTCACAGGTTTACATCTCAAAGCAACCCATATATCTTATCTGAACACGAGCCTGTGCTGATCTATCAGCTGTTGTTTTCATGTTCTTTTGATTGTTCATAAACACTTGGGGAGGGGGCTCCTCCTTTTCCGATTTCAGAGAATTACACCTGTTCACTCTCCCCCTCCTAACTTGCAAATCCCTAATATTTCCTCCAATTAGAAATCAGATTATCTAATGTTGTATGGTTTCCTTTTAATTAATTGGTATTGTATGATTGTTTTTAATGTATAAAAGTCTGTCTCCCCCTGTATTCAGGGTCCAGGCCTAAGCAGAGGAGGTCTGGTCATGGTTTGTCGGGCAATTGGAAGACATTGCTTAATATGCTCAGAAGATCGAACCTTTGTTTTCCTCACTTCTTTTATTTTTCACCTGCCACATAGGTGAATTGGCTTCAATTCAATAAACATTCATTAATCTGTGAAGAACACTCGACTAGTTCTAAATGAATTTAGAAAAGACATGGTCTTTGCCCCCAATGATGATTCTAGTCTAGGAGGGACGGAAGTTGGGTCATCTGTAAGCAACTGTTAACACAAAATAATATATGACAAGAATACTGGTGGAATTGAATTGATTAGTATATAAGGGAACAGGGTTAGGCTTAGGGTTACAGACTAGGCCTGTTTATAGAGAACTCCCAGGTGATGAAACTCCCTCCTCCAATGTCTATCTCCCTCCTTCTCTGCCATTCATAGTCTTGAAGAATTGCTGGGGGCTCTAAGAAATTCTGTGACTTGCCCAGGATCACACAGCCAGCATGTGTCAGAGGCAGGACTCAAATCTGAGGCCAGCATTATAACCTCATAGTGGTACATAGAAGAAGTGCTAGGAGGTGAGATGGGAGGAATAATAAGCATGACCTACTGAGATTAGGGGAGGGCTTCCCAGAGAAGGTGACATTTGAGCAGGGCTTCAAATGACACTCTGAGCTAAAGGGCATACAGGTAGAAAGAAGCGTGTGAACAAAAGCAGAGTGATGAGGAAATGTAGGGAATTATGGGAATGATAATTAGTTGGCTGGAGTGTAGAGTACACAAAGGAAAATAGTATTAATTGATACTGGAAAGGTAGAGAGATACCAGATTGTGGAAAGCCTTGAATGCCAGGCTAAAAATTTAAACTTTATCCAATAGACAATATGGAACCATTGAAAGGTTTTAAGCCAAGGAGTAACACATATATCTGTGCATAAGGAATACTATTAACTTGACAATAATATAAGGTTGACTTGGAAAAGGGTGAAATTGAAGGTTAGAAGATGTAGGATGAGACCTTCAAATTCATCTAGTCTAATTGTCATCCCCTCCATTTTACAGATGAGAATCTGAGACCCAGAGAGGTTAAGTGATACACCCAAAGTCATAGGACAAGTGCTAAAAGCTAGAATGTGAGCCTAAGGCTCCTAAGTGTAGATCCCACATTCTTCCTGCTGCACTATGGGATCTCCATGGAGGCTATGTGATAACTCCAGTAGGTAGAAACAAATGCCTGAACCAGGGTACATATATGTACTCATGTATGGAGTATTCTCCCAGTAATGCTATGTAGACCACAGCGATCTTCAAAACATCAAAACTGTGGCTGACCCAAAGAGCAATAAACCAGAGATGGATGGTGAACTCCATTGTAGATGCCAGCATATAACTACAAAGGGTCAGCACACAATACAAAATGTACCAAATTTCATCCAGGAAATTTATAATCTGAAAGGAAGGTGGATTGACCATATTGTAAGAGTGATGGATAATGGGTGGTCAGATCAAGTGCTGTGCTGGTCTCGCCATGATATTAAGAGAAATAGAAGAAGTTCTCCAGTACATCAGGGAGATCATCCCCCTTGAAGGACTTCAGGGCAGACATGACAAGAACCACATAGCATGATGATGACAGTAAAATATTAATAACATAGGTATATATATATATATATAGATTGTAGAATTAAGGTTTACCAAATGTTTTATACATATTACCCTGCTTGAGGTTCACAATTTGGTGAATTAGGTGTTTTATTAGCCCCATTTTATAGAGGCTACAGAAGTTAAGAGACATGCCCAGGGTGTGGATAGACTGTGATCTGCACCATTGAAGGCAATGACATGATGAGATCATGGAGTGCTATTTAGGCATGGAAGGAGAATATGTAGAGTACTGGCAATAAAAGTAATAAGATCCTTGATCTAGAGCTGGAAGGGACCTCAGAGGCTACCTAATCAACCTCCCTTATTTGACAGATCGAGAAGCTGAAGCTTTGAAAATGAAGTGACTTCCCTAAAGTTCCATGGCTAGAAAGGCCAGAGGTGAGTGTGAACTTAATCTGGTGGGTCTGAACCTACTCCAAAGCTAGTGTTCACCATACCAAGTTATCTCCAATAAACAGTCAACTTGAGTTTTTCAAAGCAGTGACATAATATGACATGATAAGAACCACTGGCTTGTTAGAATTCATGACTGAAATACAGCAATGGAAGGACCTGTCATATTCAAAAGAAAAATGATATCTGAGAGGAGAGAGAGTATGTTAAGACAAGCATACACCTATGTAGAAATCTACAAACTTGAGAACGAAAGTGGGAGGAAGGGAGGTAGGGGAAAAGAGAGAGAAGGAGGGAAGGAGGGAGACAAGAGAGAGAGACAGAGAGAGACAGAGAGAGAGAGAGAGAGAGACAGAGAGAGCGAGAGAGTGAGAGAGACAGAGAGACAGAGAGACAGAGAGAGAGAGAGAGAGAATGGGAGAGGGAGTGGAGGAGAGGGAAGGAGAAGGAGAGAGGGAGACTGAGAACTGATACGTTTTTAATATTACATTACTAACAAAGCCAGATAGAATTCTGAAATCCTTCACAAAATTGTCATGGAAGCAAGATGTAAGGAAGATGAACTTCAGCTTGTCTGGTAATGGGCTCATTCCAATCGACGTTGGAGGTCTGAGAGATTCTTAGAAAGACAAAGGAGGTGAGCAGATTACATGGAACGGTGGAAAGGACTTACACTGCAGTGAGGGAACCTCTTCTTCCAGCTCTTAGTCTATGATCCATTGCTCCAGTAAGGTAAATCCTTGGCCTGGATTGAATTCTGATTAAGGAACAATGGGAGAAAGAGCCCGGGTTCGAATGGACATTCTGATAGCCAAGGAGGACACAGAGAATAGGAGCTGCTTGGCTCTAGGAGTTTTGGGCTTTGCTTCCCCAGCACCTAGCACTGAAGCACATGAGGTCTTGTCAGATGAATGTAATGTTCAGGCATGGACCCAATCTCATCAGAAAGCAAGTTTTAACTGAGAAATGATAAAAACAATCATTAGTTCATTGCCAAAGAAAGACATATGGCTTGAGAAGGCTTGAAAGATCTCCTGAATGGTTGCTGAAGGTTGTTCAGGAGTGGTCCTGATGAACAAAGAGAGGCTGTACAGGGTTCTCAGTGATTCAAGGAGGGCATCTATGAAAGGGGCAACTATGGGCAAATAACTGAGGAGGGGCCCCAAAGAATGTCATAGACCCGGAATAGAATTGTCAGAATGGTTAAAATTCAGAATAGCTTGAGGCTTTTGGGGTGGAAAGTGAAGGGAAGTAAAAGTGCTTTCAAAGTTAGTTGAAGGGAGAGTAAGAAAGGATATTGAAATGGATGGCAGTGTGATGCTAAGCAGATGACAGAAAGCAGGATAACTCAGCTGCTGTTTTGTCTCCATCTTCTTGGTCGAGGAGGAGAATCACATGTCTGGGAAGAGTAGAACAAACATGGTTATGAGGAAAAGAGAGACAAGGGAATGGGAGTGGGGGGTGGGGAATGGCAGAAAGCAGCTAGTGGAATCACGTGAGTCCAATTATCTTGGCTCAATTGAGTTATACTCTAGCATGTGGAATCAATTTGCAGCTAAGTTCCCAGACGCTTGTGTTTCACAGAGCTTGTGGAAAATGGTGTAGGTGTTGGAAGACTGGAAATGGGCCAAAGATAACAGAATCTTTATAAGGAGTAGGAGAAAGTAGTAGAACCTACAAATGTGTGTTGGTAAGCAAAATGGGCTCTTAGCACTTAGTTCAACCAAGTGCCCTTGAAGAGTTTGGCTTTTGTTAATTCAGTGTATTTCATTGAGTCTTACTAGGTGCTAAGCCCCAGGCCCAAACCCCTATTAGGTGTAAAACCTATGTGGGTGTGGATTGGTAACTAAGGTGGGGCCCAAGGTGCGGCTAACTAAGGGGAGGTGCTAATTCCAGAGCCTATCATAGGAGCCTAAGTTCTGGTCATTCAGATGACGTTTGATGACGTCTGAAATCCTATAAGAAGAGAAGACAGAACCATTTGTGCGGGGCTCTCACTCTTGGTGGTGTGTGGAGACTCCCAAGCAGCTGTAGCTAAGAAGCCCTCCAGCTCGTAAACCCGGATGCTGATACTTTGTTAAACTCTGGTAACTATGTATTGGGACTTGAATCAGACGAGGTCTGTCTGTCGAAGTTTGTACTTTGTTTGTATTTTGCCCCGAAGTTCAGGGTGCTGGTTTTTTCCCCTGAACTAAGTGAGTGATATTTGTATGCTGAATTAAAGTAAGCTTGTCAACCCCTTAACGTTGCTTTCCTTACTAAAGCAGATCCAAAGAACCTGTGCTTTTGCAGCATGCTGGTAGCATTCTTGTTGCTGGGCTTGTGTTGGTCTTTCACCCCCACAACAGCTGCTAGCCGGATTATTGAAACAAAATGTCACCGGTGACTGTAATTGATCCATCACCAAGCATTCATGAAGGACCTACTATGTCTCAACCCATATGCTAGGTGCTACAGAGAAAAGGACAAAAGAAAGAAAGAGCCTCCTGCACTTGAGGAGCTTACACTTTAGCAAAATACGTTTGCACATGTGAGCACATATTTGTGGACACAAGTTAATTTGAGGTGGAAGCATTAGCAGGGGCATAGTGACTCTAAAAGGCAGACATGAGCAGGAAGGGCATCCCAAGCCTGTGAAACAGCCATGAGTGAGAAACATTTAGCTGTTCACTTATTCTGGTCCTAGAGTACATGAAGAGGAGTAAGGAAGCTGGAAAGCCAGCTTGGGGCCACATGGGGAAGTTGCCTTTACCAGAGGAATTTCAATTGGATCCCAGAGATAATAGGAAGCTGTTGAAATTTGTTAAGGAGGGGAATGGCTTGGTCAGACATGGGCTTTAGGGAAAATCCCTTGAGCAGCTGTTTGGAGAATCAATGGGAACAAGAACAGGCTTGAAGCAATTAGGTGGCAATTCCAATAGTCTAGGCAAGAGGAGAAGTTGAGCGTGTGAGTGAAGACAAGATGACACATTATGAGATGTGAAAATATTCCTGATGATACAGAGCATCGGGTTGGATCTGTGGTTGAAATGAGAGCAAGGAGTTGAGAATAGTCATAGTAACAGCTAGAATTGAAATAGCACCTACTATGTGTCAGGCACTGTCCATAGTACCTCATTTGATCCTCCCAACAACCCTGGTAGGCCCTATCATTATCCCCATTTTACAGTTGAGGAAGCCTCGGTAGGTAAAAGAATTGTGGTGCCCTTGACAGACATAATAACAAGTTTGAAAGATGTACAAAAATAACATTATATTGTCAAATTTAAGATGCCCATAAGACATCCACGAAAGTTCATGATGTGGGAATGGAACTCGGAAGAGACACTGGGGCTGGATGTGTAGGTCCAAGAATCATTCACCATAGAAGTGATAAACCTCTATGGCCTGATGTCCACCCTTGGACTTTGGGGGCCTAGTGGATGACAGCAGGGCCGGGAGAGCAATGGTCCGAGCGTTCACAAAAAGTCAGACACAGCTGAACAACAGAAGAATGATGAGTTCACTTAGAAAGGGCATAAATGGAATAACAAATCTCGTCACATCAACCTAATTTGTTGTTGTTGTTTTCTTGTTTGTTTTAGGTTCAGTTATTAGAACAGTCAAGGAGAGGAATACTATATAAATAGGAAGTAAACCCAAAGATGGTCATAGCCTTGGATCTTCCTATTCCGCACAAATGGACCATTTCCACATTCCATAATCTCCAAACCCCCTTATCTGACCATAAGCTGTTGACTTTTCACCATTCTCTCTGCCTTCCCTTATAAAACCCTACTTTATGTCCACACTGTGACCTCCAATGCCTCAATCCCTCAAATTGCTCCCAGGCCAACTCCCCACACCACCTACTCTCTTCCCTTTTCTCCATCTTGACCCTCTGGTGAATGGATTCAACTCTCCATTGTCCTCCTCTCTTGAATCCATACCCCACCTTGTCATTTTGCCACATGCACCCAGCCGAGTCTCAGCCTTGGATCACTTGCCCCATTCACTGCTTTCAATCTAACACAGATTGGATTCACTACAAATTCATTATACAACCTCAAATGGGCCTCACTGCTGTAAGCAATCCTACTATATCTCCCTTATCAATTGACCATCTCACTCTCCACAGTGGCTCTTCCAAAACTTCTTATCCCTTCTGAAACCTCCCATGGCTCCCCTCCCCCTGCTCTCTCAGCTAAGAACTTTGCCTCATATTTTACGAACAAAATTGAGGCCATTCACCATTAGCTCCCTCTTCCTCCTTCTTTCTCATCTCTTATCACTCATATACCTTCTGCCACTCTCTCTTCCTTCAGCCCTGTCTCACATGATAAGGTGGCTTCTAACTGATGGCTCAAGTCATTCCATCTCCTCCTCTCTGGCATCCTCATTCTTTCCCTTACTTTTCCTCTCTCCCTCTCTATTGGCCCATCTTCTCCTGCCTACAAACAAGTCCATGTCTCCTTTATCCTGAAAATCCCCTCGCTTGATCCTCTCATGCCTGATAACTATCATCCTATATCTCTTCTGCTCTTAGTAGCTAACCTCCTCCAAAAGGCCATCTACATCAGATGCTTCCTTCCACTTTCTGTCCTCCCATTCCCATCTTAACCTCTTACAATCCAGCTTCTGACCTTATCATTCCACTGAAACTGCTCTCTCCAAAGTCGTAAGTGATGTCTTAGTTGCCAAATCCAAGGGCCTCTCCACAATGCTAGTCTTCCTTCACCTCTCTGCAGCCTTTGACACTGGTGATTATCCTCTCCTCGAAACTTTCTTCTCTCTAGTTTGAAGGATACCACTCTCTCCTGGTTATCCTCCTATCCCTCTGACCACTCCTCAGTCTTTCTTATAGAGGGCAATCCTCCCATCCTCCCAATCCCCCAGGCTCGCAAGCTAAGAGTCATCCTGGATTCATCACTAGCTCTCTCCCACACCCCCATGTACAATATGTCACCAAGACTTGTCCATTTCACCTCTATAAGATCTCTCAAAGATGCCCCCTTCCCTTCTCTGATACTGCTACCACCATGGTATAGGCCTTCATCACAGGACTACTGTATTACTCTGTTCATGGCTCTGCCTGTCACAAGTCTCTCCCCACTCCATTCCATCCTCAGTTCGCCTACCAAACTGATTTTCCTAAAGCTCAGCTCTGACCCTGTGGCCAACACCCCATTCATTAAACTCTAATGACTTCCTATTATCTCCAATAATCAAATACAAAATGTCCTATTTGGTATTCAAAGACTATCATAACAGCCCCCTCCTACCTTTCCAATCTTCCAACCTTTCAGCCTACCACAAACAATTCGACTCAGTGACACTGGCCTCCTGGATGTTCCACAAACAAGACATTCCATCTCTTAGCTCTGGGCATTCTCTGGCCATCGCCCATGCCAAAAATGCTTTCCTTCTTCTGCTCTGACTACTGACCTCTCTGGCTTCCTTTAAGTCCCAGCTAAAATCCCATGTTCTACAGGAGGCCTTCTCTAGCCCCTCAATTCCAGTGTTTCCCAGGGTTAATTGTCTTTTCTTTATCCCATATACAGTTTGTTTGTACATATGCCTTTCTTGTTGACTCCCTTATTAGATTGTGAGCTCCTTGAGGGCAGGAATTGTCTTTTGCCTTTTTGTATCTCTAATGCCTAGTATCTCAAAGTGCCTAGCACAGACTAGGCATTTAATAAATATTTACTGACTGGTTGAGATAAAGGCAGGGCTTCAGAATGTTGGATCTCAGGCAGGAGTCATACCTGACTAGATTGTTTGCCAACCTTCATCCCAGACTATCAACCTACAAATGGTTCAACTTATCCTGGATTTAGTTCCAATTTCTTTCAGGGCTCAAAACCAGAGGCAGACATAAAGGATCATATATAAAAGCCTCTGTTTAGAATTTCAATCTCTTTCTAGCCTAGACCCCTCTCATCTTCCCAATCTTCATATGCCTGACTCCCTTCCACATACCCAGGGATCCAGTTGGACTGGTTATCTTGCTGTTCCTCACACAGAACTCTGTCTTCAATACTGAGCCTCTTTTTTGGGCTGTTCCCCACTCCTGAATGCCCTCCCTTATCTCGCCCTCATGGCTTTCCTGGATTCCTGAAAATCTCATAAAAAATCCCACCTTCTGCAAGAAACCTTTTTTGGTCTCTTAATCCTAGAATCTTCCATCTACACACAGTAATTTGTATATTGTTTCATCTGTTGCATTAGATTATGAGCTCCTTGAAGGCAGGGATTATTTTTGCTTTTCTTTGTATCTCAAGCACTTAGCGTTATGGGATTGAGTACATAGTAAGTACTTAACAAATGCTCATTGTCTAACTGGCTGGTCAATAAAGAACACCCTGAAACAGACTTGATACTAAAACTCAGCATGTAACTAGAAATTGCCAAATGAGAAACAGGCACCAAGACATGAGAATGTATTCCATCCTGAACTCTGTCTGTACCAACTGGCCTTGTGGGCATAGGCCTGACCGTGTCATTCTTAATGCCCCTGTTTCTGACCTTTGGATCACAGCTCATGTTTGAGTTGGGATTTCCCCTTGGAACTTCATTGACAATTCAATTGATCTTGGTTCTAATTGCTGTCACCCTAGGTTTGGACAATTCTGAACAGACTAACAAAGCTGGCAAATGGCTAGAAGCCCTGCCAGCGATATCTGCCCTGGAGTAAAGAGTAGACCATGGCATCAACACCGTGAACACATTGCTGCTGACAACAAGGAAATCCTTTAAAACTTTACATTTGGGGGACTAGACAAGAAGTAAAGACATTCATATAAGCCAAGGTAAAAAGTCATTCCTAGCACACATTTCTGGTGAGTGGAGATGGACATCAAGAAGCTAAGAAGAGGTGGGCATATAGTCATGTCTCAGGCTGAGAATAGACACATGGACAGCATGGTTGGAGCTGAGTGATCATCAGTGGCTCTAAGTGCAAGCAGTTAGTAAAAGCTGTTTCTCCCAATCCATTGACTCTGGCCCTTCTGACTACTTTACTGCATGTACGTGACAACCCACCTGTTATCATAATCAGCAAGGCATGGGAACACAAGCCTCTTATCCCAGCTACCATCATGCACCACTCAGTCTCAAGCTTTCTTTCAAATTACTCAAGTAATGATGACAGTTTTAAGAATACTGATTTTTTACATTTTCATATATAAGAAATAAACAGTTTGACTTCACTAAGTCTCTTATAATTAGTCTGATTTTTTTCCTTATATTTCCTTCTGGATCTTTTAGTGAATATTCTGTAGCAAATTTTCTATATTGAATTTTCCATTGAGTTCTGGTCTTTTGTCACAAATATCTTAAAGTCTTTTGGTTTGTTAAATTTCCATTTTTTTCATTCAGAATTATACTCAACTTTGCTAGGTAAGCTACTCTTGGCTGCAACCCCAGCTCTTTTGCTCCTTGAAATACAATATTCCAAGACCTATAGTCTTTTAATGTAGAACCTACTAGTAAGGCTGAGGCTAGCAGATCTCTTGAGCTCAGGGGATCTGAGCTGTAGTGGGCTATGCTGCCTGAGTGTTGACACTCATTTTAACATTATTATGATGAGCCCTGAGTGGGTGGGGCAAAGAGGCACCAGGTTGTTTAAGTGAATTGGCCCAGGTCTGAAACAGAGCACATCAGAGCTCCCATGTTTTTATCACAATGGGATCAGGCCTTGCATTTCTCAAAAAGAAAAAGAAAAAAGAAACAAAAAAAAGGAAATAAAACTTGTCCGTGATCAGCTGCCTCAATGGCTAATTTGTTGCCTGAAGATTCTAGTTGTCATAACAGCGGAAGACCGAGCTGTACCAGCGCCATGGCCAGTGACCTGTTTTGCCCTTTGGCTGCTGACATTAGTGCTACTCCTGTGAACATCTTAAAAAATCAATTGCTTTGGATACGTACATTTATAGACTTCTTATCACATATGTGCATGGTATGAATCTGAGAGGGATGACGCTGCTACATTGGATGACGGTTGGAATCCAAAACAATTCCAGCGGGTTCATATGCACAATATTAATTTGTATTTTATATATATACATGCTATAAATAATATATATATAGATACATGTCTATATAATACCCACATATAGCATTAACTCATTTTCTTTAATTGGAAAATAAAAAATAAAGGAGTTATAGCCAGATAGCAGTAATGGATTGTAAATGCAATATGAGTCAGTGGTGGGATATCATATTCAAAAAGGTTACTGTGATATTGCATTCCATTAATCAATATAGAATTTCCAGGAAAAGGTAGGACATTTTCCCATTATAAGTTCAGACGATGTCTAGAGCATTACATTTTTTTAACAAGAACACTGACAAGCCGGAGTGTGTCCAGAAAGGTAAATCAGGACAGTAAAGGAACTCCTAAGTATGCTGGTCAGGAATGTTTGGGGGATGGTTAGCCTGGAGAAGAAATTAGTGGGGGGCTGATTGCTAACTACAAGTATTTGAGAGGCTATCATGTAGAATAATAGATGTTATTCTCTTTGGTCCCTAAGGGAAGTACCAGGAATAAGGGAGGTATGAAAGGGTTGGTATGGGGGGGAGGGGGTCAGAACAAGAATTTAATGACAGAGCTGTCTGAAAATGGAATTGTGAAAAAGCGAGTTCCTTATTATCAGAGATATTTCGGAAAACAACTGGATGGGCTTCTCATAGGCTTTGTAGGTTTATCTTCAAAGTAGTTAAAAAGATTTAAGAATTGTGGGGGGATCTTAACATTCTCTTATCTAGCTTCTTTACAGATGAGGAAACTGAGGTCCAGATAGATGGAGTGACTTGACTGGTGTCACACAAGTAATAAGTATATTCTGAGTTGGAGTTAGACAACAACTTCTGTGGTCTCTTCTCTTGCAGCTCAGCTTGGCTCAATTTATTATTTTTTTTCCTGAAGCATATCTGTGATTTAATAATATCCTGGTCATCCTGGTCTGCCAATGCAGATAGGCACCTGTTACGCTACTTGGAGAGTCTCCTGAGACAGCAAGAGATTAAATGACGTGTCCAGGGGCACCCAGCCCATAATCTCTAAAGCAGGACATGGATTTGAGTCTTCCTAACTGAGGATGGCTCTACCTACAACCACACACTGCTGGTTATCACATTATTCTACCAACCTCTGACCAGGTATGGTACTCTAAATTCTCATCCAGGCCCTGACACCCAGATGGTCTCCTTGGACCATGGCTGATCGTCCAACCAAACCGTGGTCTGTATTAAGGACAATGGCTCTCATTTGGCATCCCACGACCAGCCACTTACCTGCTCCCTTCCTTCAGCAGGGTGACAGCAATGCTGATTCTCTTTCTCAGGAACAAAATCGTGAGGAGAACAAACGTTTCCACAATGCACAGCAAGATCACTAGAAAAGAGCACACATTTGAAGTCATGACCCCCAGACAGACTTTCGGTGCTCCCCTAGGGGGTCAGCTTCATAATCCTACCTGCCATGGAGTCTCCGCTCAATGAAATGCCTCACCTCTATGCAAAAACCAAATCACATCTCAAGATGCTACTGTCAAAGATGCCAAGAAAATCTATCCAGCAGCCAGCCAATTGGCTCTGCAGAGACCTTTAGGAGCATTCTTCACTTCAGACAGAGGAAAATAATTACATTATTTGCAGGAACATTTCTGAGGGGTCCAGGCCTGTGTTTTCTTTAGTGTGGAAACTCCCTCTACCAATGCACATCAGCAACTCATCTGAAACTTATAGCCTAGGAAAGTTACTTGGGACTCAGAGAGGTTAGGTGAGTTGCCCAGGGTCACACAGATAGTTTGCCAAAGGCAAAACTTGGCCCTGGTTCTTTCTGAGCTAAAGTTAGCTTCTAACCCACTATGCCATTCCCTGTGCTATAAGGACCTCACATAGACATCAATGTGTTTATATCATTGCCCCCTCCCCACAGAATGTAAACTCTTTGAAGGCAAAGACTTCTGAACTGTAGCTTCATATTCCTACCATTTAGTACAGTGCCTGGCCTGGGATAGACGCACAATAGCAGCAGCCAACGTTTACGTAGCCCTCTTGGTGTTTATGAAATGTCTTATATACCTCACTTGATCTTAGAATAACACTATGGTGTGTGTATTATTACGACCATTCCCAATTCACAGATAAGGAGGCTGAGGCTGAAGGAACCTAGGTGCCCTGTCCAGGATCACACGGCGAGTAAGCATGTGAGGCAGGATTCAAATTCAGGTCTTCCCGACGCCAAGTCCAGTGCTCTAGGCTACTTAGAAACCATATTTACTGACAGAACATTTCCTAATCATTCCTGTTTTTGTGGTATTTTAAGGTTTGCAAACCACCTTGCGTGCTATCTTGTTTAAGTACCCGTTGGATGTTGATTTATTGATTGGGAGCAGGGAACGACTAGGCTGTGAGCTTCTGGAGAGCAGAGGTTTTCGCATTTTATTCCCAGTCGTTAGCACAAAGCTTGACGCACAGAAAGCACCTAAGAAGTGGGTGGGGACTCGACCAGCTGGCATTTCTTTATCACTTGAAGATTCAAAATGTGCCATGGACCTAATATCACTCAAGAGACTGAAGATATGCAAGCCACCAGGTGTCATTTCTATAGTGTGTGATCCTCACAACAACCCCATGAAGAAGAGTATTAGAATCCCCACTGGAGAAAAGCCACTAGACCTCAGAAGCTCCTTCAATGTCACATCACTATGGAAATACCAAAGCACAGATGTGACAGCCTGGGTATTTCTGGGTGCCAGGCCCAGCACGCACTCCACTCCACCAATAAGGGGGGAGGAAAGGAAGAAGAATGCCTTCTACAAACCACTCTGGACCACCATTCCTGTCCATTTCCTCTCTTTCCCCCCCAATATTATCTCACGTTTTGGTTAATCTCTCAAAGGTGTGGGAATGTCATGCTGCATATGAAATAAATGTTTGGTAATGAATCCTCTCCCTCTAGTGCAATGGTCTCCTTCTGGTTAAGTACGCATTTTTTAATTTTATGCAAATTTATTCCCTTAAAATATGGAAATTAGTACCAAAGGAGAGAGTTTAATATGGCCATATTAAAAACCAGCAAGTGCTAGGCTGAAATCACTACCTGTGGATGTTGGGACAAGTTGGTCATTTAGCTCAAGGAAATTAGATATGTCAGAATTCCTTTACTTTCTGGTTTGACATGAATGAGAAACAGCCACTGAACATGAAAATTTCTATTCCCTGTGAGATAAGGCATCTATTGAACAGTAAAAGCTGCCCTTCCTCCTTAAGCTTTAATATGAGCCAGAGGTTTGGAGCTAGAAGGAGACTTGGAGATCATCTAATTCAGCATTCTCCATTTGCAACCAGGGAAACTGAGGCCCACAGATAATATACAACTGGTGCAAGATCACAGAGCTGGGTATTTATAAATCTAGGATGAGAACGCAGATCTCCTGACACTTCCTGCAGTTTTCTTTGTCCTGGGACTACTACTTTTCTTGTTATAATATAAAAGTGTTATGAGCTTTTTTTATCATCAGATAAAAGGAGAGACAACATGTTGTAATGGATGGAGAGCTGGCTCCAAAGTAAGGAAGGCCTGGGTTCAAGTCCTCCCCCTGACACATACTGACCATGTGACCTGGGAAAATCCCTGGATCTCTCAGCTTTTCAGGCAAATCTAAAACTCCTCATTGTAGAGAAGGCACCAATTTGCATTGGTGGAGTGTACTTCCTCACCTGGAATTTCCTACATCAATGGAACTACAGGCCCACATCCTATCCCCTAGTGTAAAATGTATTTGCCAGATCTTTCTGCAGCTGAATGCAGTCCTATAGTAATATTTTGATGTCGGGTAAATGAGGTTCTCCTTGATGGAAATTATTTGTGCAAGACTTGATGAAACAAGAATGCTTGCAAAGTGAGCATTTCCCTGAGAGTCCTTAGCCCTGCTGAGGGCATATCCATCTCATCCCAATGAAAAATATTTGGTTTTAACTGCCTTTGAAAAACTAGACTGATGCAAGGAAGAGTAGGTTTTTGCAATATCACATAGAGTTCAATGAAACTGTCAAATCTATTCTAAAGAAAATTTAGTTGAGCATATACATAAATTGCATAATTAAAAAAAGAAATGTTGGGTGCAAAATATTTCCAAAAGAATAATTCTATATATTACAGTCTTACATTATCACTATGGATCATCTAAACTTTTAAAGAATGTGTTTTTGGAGGGGCAGCTAGGTGGCGCAGTGAGTAGAGCACCAGCTCTGAAGTCAGGAGGACCTGAGTTCAAATCCGACCTCAGATACTTGACACACTTACTAGCTGTGTGACCTTGGGCAAGTCACTTAACCCCAACTGTCCTGTCTTCCCCCCTGCAAAAAAATCAAATTAAAAACGTATGTCTTTTTTCCAGTTACACGTAAAAATAAATTTTAGTATTCATTTTTAAAATTTTAAACTCCAAATTCTCTCTCTCTTTCCTTCTCCTTTCCCCTCCTTGAAGTAATTTGATATGTTATTCATGTGTGGTCATGCAGAAAATATTTCCTTATCAGTCATGTTGTAAAAGAAAGTGCTGACCAAAAAGAAAAAAAACATGAGAAAATAAAGTAAAAAATGGTATGCTTTGATTTGCATTCAGACTCCATCAGGTTCTTTTCTGGAGGTGAACAGCCTTTTTAATTATAAGTCTTTGAATTGTTTTGTATCATTGTATTGCTGAGAATAGGTAAATAATCGTATAATATTGCTGTTAGCATGTACAATGTTCCCGTGGTTCTGCTCATTTCGTTTTGCATCAGTTCACATAAGTTTTCCTGGGTTTCTCTGAAAGCATCTTATTCATCACTTCTTATAGTACAATAATATTCTATCATAATTGTATATCTTGTTCAGCCATTCCTCAATTGATGGGCATCCCCTCAATTTCCAATTCTTTGCCACAACTAAAAAGAGCTGCTGTAAATATTTTTGCACATATAGGACCTTTTCATTTTTTTTTAATCTCTTTGGGATACAGACCTGGTAATGGTATTGATGGGTCAAAGGGTTTTATAGCACTTTGGGCATAGTTCCAAATTGTTTTCCAGAATGTTGGATCCAATGGTTGGATCAGTTCACAAATCCACCAACAGTGTTTTAATGTCCCAATTGTCCCACATCCCCTCTAACACTTGCTGTTTTCCTTTTCTGTCATATGAGCCAATCTTATAAGTGTGAGGTAGTACCTCAGATTTTTTTTAATTTGTGTTTCTCTAACCAATAGTGATTTAGAACATTTTAATATGACTATAGCTCTGATTTCTTCTGAAAACTGCCTGTTCATATCTTTTGACCATTTATCATTTGGGCAATGACTTGTATCTTTATAAATTTGACTAAGTTCTCCACATATTTGAGAAATGAGGCCTTTATCAGAGAAACTTGCAATAAAAATATTTTCACAGTTATGATCACTATGTATTTCCCCCATCCTATTTCTCATGTTTATCCTTCCCTCTCCCCTCCTCCATGTCTCTCTGTCTCTATCTCTCTCTATCTGTCTCTCCGTCTCTCTGCCCCCCCCCTCTCTCTCTCCTTTCACCCTGACCCTCTTCAAAAGAACTTTGCTCCTGATCACAGCGTCTCCCAATCTGCCATCCTTTTTGTCTATACCTTCCCTTATCCCCCTTCTCCTCCTAATTTCCTGTAGGGTAAGATATAATATATACCCAGCTAAAGGTTTATGTTATTCCCTCTCTGAGTCAATTCTGATGAGAATAAGATTCAAGTGTTGTCTGTCATGCCTCATCTTGCCCTCCACTGTAAGAGCTATTTCATGGCTTTTTTATTTAAGATAATTCAACCCATTCTACCTCTCCCTTCTCACTTCTCCCAGTGCATCCATCTTTCTCACCCCTTAATTTTCTTTTTTAGATATTATCCCATCATACCATCATAGTCCACTCACACTCAAGTCATGTTTGTATACATACATATATATTTATATACACACACACATGTATACATACATACATACATGTACACATACACACATGTATGTATTCCTTCTAACTGCTCTAATAATGATAAAATTCTTGGGAATTGCAAGTATCCTCTTCCCATGTTGGAATAGAAACAGTTTAACCTGATTGAATTCCTTATGAGTTCTCTTTCCTGGTTACCTTTTATGCATCTCTTGAGTCTTGTATTTGAAATAGAATTGTCGATTCAGCACTGGTATTTTCATCAGGAATGCTTGTAAATCCTCTATTTCATTAAATACCAATTTCCCCCCCTGAGGTATTATTGTTTTTCTGGGTAAGTGATTCTTGCTTTTAATCCTAGTTCCTTTGCTATCCTGAATACCATATTCCAAGCCCTTTGGTCCTTTAATGTGGAAATTGCTTAATCTTTTGTTATCCTAACTGTGGCTCCATGGCATTTGAATTGTTTCTTTCTGGCTGCTTGCAATATGTTTTTCTTACCTAGGAGCTCTGGAATTTGACCAAAATATTCCTGGGAGTTTCCATTTTGGGATCTCTTTCAGGTGCTGATGGAGGAATTCTTTCAATTTCTATTTTGCTCTCTGGATTCCAGAGTATTGGGGCTGTTTTCCTTGATAATTTCTTGAAATATTATGTTTGAGAACTTTTTTTGATCTTGCAATCCAGTAATTCTTAAACTATCTCTCCTCAAGCTATTTTGCAGTTCAGTTGATTTTCTTTTTCTTTCCATGGAGGCAATCAGTTAAGGGACTTGCCCAGGGTCACACAATACTAAGCATCTGAGGCTGGACTTGAACTCAAGTCCCCTTGACTTCAGGGTCAGTGCTCTATCTCCTGTGCCACCTACCTGCCCTCAGTTCAGTTGTTTTCCAATGAGGTATTTCACACTGTCTTCTTTTTTTCTTCTTTTGATTTTGTTTCATTTTTTTCTTTATGCCTCATGGACTCATGAGCTTCCCCCTGCCCAATTCTAATTTTTAAGGAATTATTTTCTTCAGCGAACATGTGTATCTTCTTTTCCATTTGGCCAATTCTACTTTTTAAGGAGTTCTTTTCTTCAGTGGATTTTTGTGCCTCTTTTACTATTTGGTTTGTTCTGTTTTTAAGGTGTTATTTTCTTCTGTATTTTTTGCCTTTTTGCCAAGCTGTTGACTATCTTTTTCATAATTTCCTTGCATCACTCTCATTTTTTCTCAATTTTTCCTCTACCTCTCTCATTTGAATTTTAAAATTCTTTTTGAACTCTTCCAGGAATTCTTTTTTGGGTGGGGAGGGGACAGAGGGGCTGAGACAAATTCATACTTTTCTTTGAGACTCGGATGTAGTTGTTTTGATTTTTTTAGCTTCTGAGTTTGTGTTGTCATCTTCCCTGTCACCATAATAACTTTCTATGGTCAGGTTCTCTTTTGTTGTTGGTTGCTCATTTTCTAACTTATTTCTTGACTTTTAGCTTTATGTTAAAGTTGGGCTCTGCTCCTGGGGTAAAGGGGACACTGTCCTAAACTTCAGGTTTTTCATGCTGCTCTTTTCAGAACTAGTTCTGGGAGGGTCTATAAGTTTTCAGTTCTTCCAAGTTTGCATGATCTAAGCAGAGGTTTGGTCACTGCTCTCCTGGCTTGTCCTCTGGTTGGTGGGTAACCACAAGTATTCTTTTCCACTCTGGAACTGTGACCAGGTTCCTCACTCCTGCTAGTACTCCTCTTCACCCTGGGCCTATGACCTGGAACTGAGTATGGGCAATCCAACAGTGCCTCACACCTAGTGCCAGCGAAGGTTCCCCTCTGATCTCCTTCTGACCCGGTGCCTGATCCCCTTGCTGTCTAGAGCTGAAAGCTCGAGAAACTGCTGCTACCAATTCAGTCTCTTTGAAGTGCTGCTAGTGGCTTGCTGGGGCACTGCCTGCACTGGATTGAGCTCCCCTCCTTCCATTCCGGGCCTTTCCTGCCAACCTTATAAATTGTCTTGGGCTGGAAAATTGTTTCAACCAGTTCTTTTGTTGGTTCTGCTGCTCCAGAATCCATTTGGAGGCATTGTTTGAAAATTCTTTGGAGGAGAATTTGGGAGAGCTCAGGCAGTCCCTGCCTTTACTCTGCTATCTCTCATTTAACTTTGTAAAAAGTGTTTTCTATCCAGTTCTATAATTTTAATAAACACTAGAATATGCAAGATTAATTTTGGTTACATAGTACTCCTTAATTCTACAATGAAAAATTTGAAATAACATTTGGTCACAAAAGGGCTCTATTAAGGATAAGAATAAATTAATTATTTTATTTTATCAAGGTAAGAAATTTCGATGCCCAATGCATTAAAAACTCCTCATATGAATATCAGGTGAATTATGATGAGATTTTCATACCCAAACCCTTTCAATGTCATTTACAAAGTCTGTGGCCATTGAAAATATAGCATCATTTTCCATTATAGATCAATTGCACTTCAATGTTTTCACTTATTATGCCAACTTTATTTCATTTGAGCAGAGGGAGTATTATCGTAACTATGTTTAATCCTGTTAACACTCAAAAGCAGAAACACATCATAGAGTTCTAGATAGAAAGCTGGCATCAAAAAGGAAGGGAAAACCTGGGTTTAAGTCTTGATTCTAACCCATACCAGCTGTGTGACCTTGGACAATTCACAGTCTTTCAATGTCCTAGAGAACTCTTAAGATGGAGATTCTTTGCCTTTTTTGTTTCATAGAACCCTTTGACAGTTTAGTTAAGCCTATGGATGCCTTTTCAGAATAAGTTTTTAAATGCATAAAATAAAATATACAGGATCCAAAAGGAAGTAAATTATTTTGAAATGCTGTCTCCCTCTCTATTTTATATGTGTTACATGTGTGTGCCTGTATATATATATATATATATATATATATGTATGTATGTATATATATATATATATATGCATGTGAGTGTATATATGCACACATATATCATGCACATATGGTCTATTTTCATGGACCCCAAGGTTAAGATCTCCTGTCCTAAGGCTACAGGTTGCAAAGAAAGTGCTGATCTGAATGAACAGGGTAAGTACTTTTTGTGGTTGGTGGGCCCCATGTGGATGAAAACCCAGGTTAAGGAAGGGGGATGGGTGAGACTAGATAAGGAGAAGGGAGAGAATGGAAGCACAGGGATCATGTGATGTGATAACTGGAAGGAACTGGAGAGACAATTGAGTTCAGTGTCCCCGCTTTATAAATGATGAAGCTAAATCCCAACAAGGTTGACATTCCAGGGTCACGTGACTTCTGACTGATGGGATCCTGAGATGCCTCAGCAAAGTCAGGGACACACTGGTTGCTGATATTGTGTCAAGTGTCCTTGCCGAGGGTGTTCTCTGGTCCTATGACCTCAGGAAGCTTCCAGCACAGCTTGGTGCATGATGTATTACATCTTTAACAAAGATTTGAAAAATTACTTACTAAACGCTAACCAGGTTTGCGGCACTTGCAAGTACGCACGGAAATCAGACTGAAAGCCAACATCATAGAAAGTGACTTGGGCCCCTGGTTTTGACTGAAGACGATCATACTCGCGGTAACAGATCCATATTCCTTTAAAAAATAATTAGAGCCAATAAGCCAAGAATTTTCTGGAATACCAAAAGGGGGAGTGCTATTCTCATGAAAGTTTCCTACCAGATATATTCCTGCATGGGCCTAATGTTTATTTCCATGTTATATACTTTATTTGAAATTAATAGGCCAAGTGCTCTACGATATTTCCACTAGATATTTCTACCCAATGGATATTTTTTCAGGACATTCCTATTCCCTATCACTGCTCCACAATCGTCCAACCATGAACAGTGTACTTTTGAAACTTCATCACAGGGGTGGGGAGAGAGGGAGGCAGGAGGATCACCTCCTACTTGCATCTCTATAATAGAAACATCAAAAAAAGGATTTTTATTTTTTCTTATTGCAAATTAGAGAGAAAGTCAACACTGTTCATGCACATGTTCTCTTCCTGATAAGGATATAACTTCCTTGAGGACAGGTATAATTTCTCTTTTGTCTTTGTAACTCCAGGACTCAGTAGTCAGTCAGTCAATAAAGCACCTACTGTGACAGGGCCTAGATCATGAGAAATGCTCTTTAAAAATGCTTGTTGATTGAGTTCTTGACTGTGACACTGATTCAGGTTGGCTATGGGGAGTCCCCAAACTTCCTACTTTGTAGATAAGGAAATATTTGGGAGCTTTAGTATTTTTAAAATTAGAAACCCCTCATAATCATGATTGAAGTAGTTATAAACAAAATCAGCTGAGTTTTTTTCCTGCTATCCCCCTTTTTACTATTCTTTCCTTGTGAATAATAGTCATGCCACCAGCAGCATTGCCCTGTGCTGAATGATGCCAGCAAATAAAGGGAAAAGACAATGTTTAGAGCAGGAGTTCTGAACTTTTTTCATGTCCTGGAGCCCTTTGGCCATTAGGTGGAGCCTCTGGAGCCCTTCTCATTGTAATGCTGATAAATGCATAAAATAAAGTGCAGAGGTTGGCAAAGGAAGCCAAAGGTTAGTAAACATAAAGATGGGATTATTTTTCCTATCCAAAGACCCCCCCAAATCTATACAGACAACCCCTGAAATCTATCCACAGCCCCAGATCCTCAAAACCTGTGGTTCTGAGACTTGTTGTAAGAGTGGATAGATACCTACCAAATGCTATAATGATGACCATACCAAACAGAATGAACCATAAGATTACACCAGCAGTATATCTCAGGAACCACAGGAACAGAAAGCTACTGATCATTGCAAGGAATAGCCCGCTGAAAGGGAGAAAAATATGAAGATGAGGATTAAGGATGTCTGAGAAGAAGCCTATGAAAACATCCATTGCTCAGTCTCAGGAAACTTACCTGCTAACAATGTATTCTTCTACAAATAAAAGTTCTGTAAAGACAAAATAGGTATTTCTGATTCACAGCCACCCCAGGACTCAGCTTCTTCATCCTGATACTGAGATATGCCATGGGGCACCTGCAGTTTAACTAGGAACTGGTGAGCTTACCCCAGCATTGCAGCCTGGTCACCAGTGACCCATGGACCAGTCCTCATTACCCTAGAGTAAACAAGCTCCTCACAATATGCAGTCATCACAAATGATCACTGAAAAATATATAATCAACTCCAGGAAATTTCCATTGTGATTAATAGCTATACCTTCTACCATCTGGCCATTCAGGCCACAATGGCCTCAGTTGTTGGAACAAATTCCCCGCTCATCTTCATGTTCCACCATCTAGAAAATACTTTTCCTGGTTCTCCCACTTGCTACGCCCACCCATCTTTAACACCCCCCCATATACTTTCCATATATTTTGCATTTAAGTCTTTTCTGAAGTCTAATTTTATTTTATTTTCAACTCCAAATTCTCTTCCTCTCCTTACCCCACCAATTGAGAAGACAAGAAAAACAAGCCCATTACAAATATAGATAGATAGATAGATAGATAGATAGATAGATAGATAGTCTAAAAAACAAATTCCTGCTTTAGCCATGTCCATAAAAAGAAAGAAAAGAGGACAGAACAGGAGATGCCTCAATTAGCACACTGTGAGTTCCTCCTTCCTCCTCCTCATGGTCCTTCTCTCTCTCTCTCTCTCTCTCTCTCTCTCTCTCTCTCTCTCTCTCTCTCTCTCTCTCTCTCTCTCTCTCTCTCTCTCTCTCTCTCTCTCTCTCTCTCTCTCTCTCTGTGTGTGTGTGTGTGTGTGTGTCTTTCTGTGTCTCTCCTCTCTCTCTGTCTGTCTCTCTCTCTCTCTCAGGAGGTGGGTAGTATGCTTCATCATCAGTTCTCTGGAACTATGACTTGTCATTGAGTTGATCAGTTTCTAAGTCTTTAAAAGTTGTCCTTGCCATACTGTCATTATTATTATTCTACAAACTCCTTTCCTGATTCTGCTCACTTCATTTTGCATCAGTTCATATAGGTCTTCCAGATTTTTACAAAACCATTCCCTTTATCATTTCTTACAGCACTATAGTATTTAATCACATTCATATACCATAAGCTGTTCAGCCACACTTCAATTGATGAGCATCCCCTTAGTTTCCAATTCTTTTCCACTACAAAAAGATCTGTTATAAATATTTTTTGTACATGTTGGTCCTTTTTCTCTTTGTTCTCTTTGAGTATAGACCTAGTAGTAGCATTGCTGGGTCAAAATGTGTGCACAGGTTAATAGCTTTTGGAAAGAGTTCCAAATTATGTGGCAATGGTTGGACAAGTTCACAATTCCATAATCAGGGCATTAAATTACCTATTTTCCTAGATTTTTTTTGGTCAACTTAGCCAATCTGATGGATATGAGGTGGCACCTCAGAGTTGTTTTAATTTGTATTTCTCTAAATATTAGCAATTTAGAGCATTTTTCACATGACTAGTGATACGTTGGATTTTATCTCCCCAAAAATATGTATTCATTTCTTTTGACCATTTATGAATTAGGGAATTAATTTATTGTTGTTTTTATAAATTTGACTCAGTTCCTTATATATCTTAGAAATTAAACATTTATCAAAGAAATTCACTGCAAAGATTTTTCCCGTTTCCTGTTTCTATTCTAATTTTACCTGCATTGATTTTGTTTCTGCAAAAAAAAAACTTTTTAATTTTATGTAATCCAAATTGTTCATTTTACCTTCTGTGAGCCTCTCTATATTTTTTTTGATCATAAACTCTTCCCCTATCCATATACCAGATCGTTTTACATATTTCTCTGATTTGCTTATGATGTCAGCCTTTATGTCAAAATCATATGCCTATTGAGTTATCTTTGTATAGATTAGATTTGTTTTTGACTGCACTTCTGCCAGACTTTTTTCCAGTTTTCTCAACAGTTTTTGTCAAGCAGTTCGTTCTTGACCCAATAGCTGGAATCTTTGGATTTAGCAAAAAGTAGGCATCTGTGCTTCTACGCTTCTGTACATGTGTACCTAACCTATTGCACTCACCCTACCCAGCACCATTTTTAAACATGATGATGGCTCTGGGATACAGGTACCCAGCACCATTTTTAAGCATGATGATGGCTCTGGGATACAGGTACCCAGTACCATTTTTAAACATGATGATGGCTCTGGGATACAGGTACGCAGCACCATTTTTAAACATGATGATGGCTCTGGGATACAGGTACCCAGCACCATCTTTAAACATGATGATGGCTCTGGGATACAGGGATCACCAGACTAGCTTCCTTTCCATTTTGAAGATTGGTTGTATTGATGTTCTTGACTCTTTGTTTCTCCACACAAGTTTTGTTGCTGTTATTGCTTTCTAGCTCTATGATAGTATGTTGGTAGTTTGATTGTATAGCACTGAATAAATTAATTTAGTTAGTTTTATTACTTTAGCATGATGTGTCATGTCTCATGCTACCCATGTGATTCATATTTCTAGATCTCTTATTTAGATCAGTTATTTAGATTTATTAAAGAGTATTTGTACTTGTATTCATAAAGTTCCTGTGCGTGTCTTGGCAGGCAGACACCGAAGTATTTTATACTTTCTATAGTTATTTTAAATAGAATTCCTCTTTCTATCTCTTTCTGGTGGGGTTTGTTGCAGTTATGCAGAAACATTGTTGATTTGTGTGAATTTATTTTATATCCTGCAGCTTTCCTGAAGTGGTCAATTATGGGGACTAGTTTTTTAGTTAACTCTAGGATTTAATAAGTAAACTGTCATACCATGTGCAAAACGTGATATTTTGTCTCCTCTTTGACTGTACGTATTCTTTTGTTTTTCATCTTAGTGCTATAGCTAGAATTTCTAGTATAGTATTAAACAGTAATAATCATAATGGACACCCTTGCTTCTCCCTAGATGTTATTGAAGAGGCTTCTAGAGTGTCGCCATTGCAGATACGCAGTGTGTCTTGTTTTTAGATAGATACTACCTACCATTTAAAGGAAAACCCTGATTATTCTTATTTCTGTTGTTTTCATAGGAATGGGGATTGTATTTTGCCCAAAGCTTTTTCTGCATCTATTGAAGTACTTGTATGAGCCTGCTGCTTTTGTTAATATCATCAATTGTGTTTATAGTTGTTTTTAATATTAAAGCAGCCCTGATTTCCTGGTATAAATCCAGTCTGCTCACAGTGGGTGATATTTCTGATATATTACTGTTATCTCTTTGATATGGTTTTATTGAAAATTTTGCATTAATATTTATTAGGGAAATTGGTCTAGTTTTCTTTCTCTATTTAGACTCTCCCAGGTTTAGACATCAACACAATATTTGTGTCAGAGGAAGAATGTAATAGATCCCTTTACCTATTTTTAATCACTTAATTTTTATTTTATTTTCTTAATTCTATGTAAACAAAAATTTTTAACATTCATTTAAAAAAATTGCATCACAAATTCTTCCCTTCCCTCTCACATCTCTCCCCTCCTTGAAAAGGGAAATAATTTGATATAGATTATACATATGCAGTCAAGGAAAACATTTCCATATTAGCCATGTTGCAAAAGAAAACACAAACCAATAATAATAATAAAGGTGCTTCTTTACATAAGCTTGAATATGCATTCAAACTCTGCCACTTCTTTCTCTGGAGATGGATAGTATTTTTCATTGTAAGTTCTTTATCTTGGATCATTGTATTTTTCAGATAATAGCTAAGTCATTCACAGTTAATCATTGTACAATTAATGGTTCTGCTCATTTCACTTCACAACAATTCATGTAAGTCTTCACAAGTTTTTCTGAACGCATTCTGCTCATCATTTCTAATAGCACAATAGTGTCCCATCACAATCATATACCCCAACTTATTCTGCCATTTCTCAATTGATGGGTATCCCCTCAATTTCAAATTCTTTGTCACCACAAAAAGAGCTGCTACAACTATTTTGTGCCTAATAGGCCCTTTTATTTTTTCTCTGATATCTTTGGGGTACAGACCTAATAGTGGTATTACTGGGTCAAAAGTTATGCATGGTTTTTATAGCCCTTTGAGCATAATTTCAAATTGCTCTCCAGAATGGCTGGATCAGTTAAAATCTCCACTAACATTAGGGTCCATATTGTCCCCTCATTCCACCAATATTTGTCATTTTCCTTTTCTGTCATATTAGCCAATCTCATAGGTACGATGTGGTACCTTGGAGTTGTTTGAATTTGCATTTCTCTAATCAATACTGATTTTTATATGACCATACGTAGTTTTTATTTCTTCTCAAAATGTCTGTTCTTATCCTTTGACTATTTATCAATTGAAGAATGACTTTTATTTTTGTAAATTTGACTTTGTTTTCCATATATTTGAGAAATGAAACCTTTATCAGAGAAACTTGCTGTTAATTTTTCTCAGTTTCCTGCTTTCCTTCTAATCTTGGCTGCATTAATTTTGTTTATGTAAGCCCTTTTTAATTTGTTGTAATCAAAATTATCCACTTTACATCCCTTAATCTGCCTATGATATTACCTTCTATGTCTAAATGAGGTACTCATTTTGACCTTATCTTGGTAGACAGTGTGAGATGGGGTCTATACATAGTTTCTGCCAAACTGTTTTCTAGTATTGCCAGCAATTTTTGTCAGATAGCTATTTCTCGTCTCCAAATCTTGGAGCTTTGGATTTGTCAAATGCTAGATTAGTATAGTCATTTACTACTGATCATTGTGTACCTAATCTATTCCACTGATCCATCACTCTCTCTTAGCCAGTACCAGATTGTTTTGATGATTACTGCTTTGTAATACAGTTTGATATCTGGTACTGCTAAGTGACCTTCCTTCTTTTGTTTTCATTGATCCCCTTAATATTCTTGATCTCTTGTTCTTCCAGATGAATTTTATTTTATTTATGGCTTTATAAAATAATTCTTTAGTAAATTTTATTGGTATGGCACTGAATAAGTAAACTAATTTAGGTAGAATTGCCATGTTTATTATATTGTCTTAGCCTACCCAAGAGCAATTAATTTTAGATCTGACTTTGTGAGAAAAATGTTTTGTAATTATGTGCATATAGTTCCTAGGTTTCTCTTGGCAGGTAGATTTGCAAGAATTTTATACAGTCTGAAGTTATTTGAAATGAGATTTCTCTAACTCTTCTTGTTGGATTTTGTTGATAATATATAGAGATGCTGATGATTTATGTGTATTTATTTTATGACCTGCAATTTTGCTAAAGTTCTTAATTATTTCAATTTTAGTCAATTCTCTAAGCATACCATCACATCATCTGCAAAGAGGGGATTTTCTTTCCTCATTGCCTATTATAATTCCTTCAATGTTTCTTCTCTCATTGTAATAGTTAGCATTTTTAGAATAATATTGAAGGATAGTGGTAATAATGGGCATCGTAACTTCTCTCCTGATTTTACTTGGAAGGATTCTAGCTTATCCTCATAACACATAATGTTTGCTGATGATTTTAGAGAGATGCTGGTTATCATTTTAAGGAAAGCTCCATTAATTCCTATGCTTTTAGGGACTTTAATAGAAATGATTGTTGTATTTTATCAAAAAGTTTTTCCACATATATTGAGATAATCATACAATGTTCGTTGGTTTTGTTATTGATACAGCTAACTAGGCTGATAATTTTCCCAATATTGAACCAGCCCTGAATTCCTGGTATACATCTCACCTGGTCATAGTGTATGATTTTTGTGATGCATTGATGTATCTCCTTGATAGTATTTTGTTTTAAATGTTTTGCATCAATATTCATTAGGGAAATTAGTCTATTGGTTTTCTTCTTCTGTTTTTGCCCTTCCTGTTTTTGGTATCAGCATCATAGTTATGTCATAAAAGAAGTTTGATAGGACTTCTTCTTTGCCCATTTTTCCAATAGTTTATATAGTACTTGAATTAATTGTTCTTTAAATGTTTGGTAGAATTCATTTGTGAATTCATCTGGTCCTGAGAACTTTTTCTTAGGGGATTCATTTATGGTTTGATCAATTTCTTTTTCTAAGATAGGGTTATTTAAGTATTCCTTTTCCTCTTCTGTTAATTTGGGCAACTTATATTTTTGTAAATACTCATCTATCTCACTTAGATTATCATATTTATTGGTATATAATTGGGCAAAACAGCTCCTAATAATTTTTTTTTATTTCCAATGATGGTGAATTCACTTTCTCTCATTTTTGATACTGGTAATTTGGTTTTGTGATGATTAAAGAGTTTGAGACACATAGTCTCTCAGTAATTTAATCATTTTATTAATAAGGCCCACAGGTCATTAATAAAAGGATGGTCATTGGGCATCTCTCTTAAACCAAAGACCTCCTAATTGTGGTAGGTCCACAGTTTATGTGTCCTTCAAAGAGGAGGTGTTCCTGAGGAATGCCTAATCACCTGATTGGTTAATCAAATGGGAAGTGGGCTATCTTGGGGTATGTGATTTAGGTCACTCAAATCTTGGTCAAAGAGACATCAATTTCCATATCACCTGTCTTGATAATAAGGAGAATCAACCTTTCCCCAGACCTGTCTGAGCAAACACAATGACCAGGAATACACCCATTAGCCCATACTTAGAATTTCTTTTGCTGTCTGATTAGATCTTGGCCTCAGTAAATCTCTAATAGAGATCTCCCTGGTTGATTTCTGGATGAGGAAGTAGAAAAGCACAAAAAACTTTTGTCTTAATATAATAATTAGTTATTAAATATAAGAGATTAATTTCTCACAGTTTTCTTCTTTTTTTAAAAAATCAAGTTAACCAATGATTTATCTATTTTATTGCTTTTTCCCCCATAAAACCAACCCCTGGTTTTATTTATTAGCTCAATGATTTTCTTACTCTCAATTTTATTAATCTCTCCTTTAATTTTTAGGATTCCCAATTTAATGTTTAATTGAAGATTTTTAATTTGTTCTTTTTTATTTTAGTGATGTAAGATTTAGAGATAAAAAATTTCCCTTACATACTATTTTGGATGCATCCCATAAATTTTGGTATGTTGTCTCTTTGTTGTTATTTTCTTTAATGCAATTATTTATTTTTTATTTGTTTTTGGACCCACTCTTTAGGATTGCATTCTTTAGTTTCCAATTAATTTTTAATCAATGTTTGCATGGACCCTTTATTGAATATAATTTTGTTGCATGAGGGTCTAAAAAGGATGCATTTAATATTTCTGCTTTTCTGCATTTGGTTTTGAGGTTATTATGCCCTAATACTTGGTCAATTCTTGTGAAGGTACTATGTATAGCTGAGAAAAAGATCTACTGTATTCTATTCCCATTGCATTTTCTCCACAGGTCCATCATATCTAACTTTTCTAGAATTCTATTCCATTTCCTTCACTTCTTTTTTGTTTATATGGGTAGATTTATCTAGTTCCAAAAGGAGAAGGTTGAGGTCACCCATTAGCACAGTTTTACCGTCTATTTCCTCTTATGACTCATTTAACTTTCCCTGTAAGAATTTGGATGCTATGCCATTGAGCACATATATGTTTAGCATTGATATTACTTCATAGTCTAAAGTACCTTTTAGCAAAATATAGTTTATCACTTTTAATTAGGTCTGTTTTTCTTTGTTTTTGCTTTATCTGAGAACGTAATTGCTACCCCTCCTTGTTTTTTAACCTCAGATGAAGCATAATGAATTCCTGTATCTCTCTGTTTCAAGTGTGTTTCTTGCAAACAATATGTTGTTGGATTCTGGTTTTTAATCCACTCTGCCATCTCATGGGTGAGATCATCCCATTTACATTCACAGTTGTGATTGTTAACTCTGCATTTCCCTCCATCTTATTTTTCTGTTAATTCTCTTTCTCTCTTTTTGCCCTGTTCCTCCTCAAAAATATGTTTTGCTTCTAATCACTACCTCCCTTAATCTTTCCTCCCTTCCATCAGTCCCTCTTCTCCTACTTCCCTGTACGGTAAGCTAGATTTTTATACCCAACTGAGTATGTATGTTATTCTCTCTTTGAGCCAATTCTGATGAGATTAAGTTTCAAGCATCACCCACCACAAACCCCCCATATTCTCCTCCCTCTTCTTTTCACACCTCTATGATATGAGATATTGGGGTGTGTGGGTGTTCAGGGAAGACTAGTAGCTCTTTTGTGAGGGCTGCTGAGAACTTCTCAGGGCTGCATTATACCTTTGATGTTCACTTGCCACCCAACTCTCACCTGTGGCTCCAAGAATCTGTAGCATATGTAGCAGCCATACTCCAGTAAACTGTTTTGGCAGACAGGCTAAACCAGGTTGAGGGTAATTGATGAACCTCAGACCTGTCAGTAAGTTAAGGGGATATCTACCCCAAACATGAAGACTTCCCCTGGTAGAATGGATGGATATGAACAATTTGTTCAAGCAGGTACTGTGAAATGTTTAGAGCTTGGTTCAACATTGAAGGTCATCCACTACATCCCAGGCCATCACCAGTTGTCTTGACTTTTTTCTTGCTACTGGATTCTAATGACTCTGGAAGAGACAGCGAGGGAGATGACTTTGTACAATAGTGCTTCACTTAAATTCAAATTATTTGTGAGTCAAAAGACATCACCCATACCATTTTAACATTTTTACCTACTGCAAAGTCCTGTGGAAATGGGCAAATGATGATGCAATTGGGGTGGATACACTGGGAGCTATAACCACAACCCTGAGCACAGGAAGCTCAGGCCATTGGGTCATCTTCTCACTAAACTGAAGAAGCAGGGGGATTTGGATAGTCCCCTGGTGTCTGAGCAGTCCTTTTTAAGGATTGCACTGCTCACCTCTTGGCATGAGGAAGATTTGGATAGTCCCCTGGTGTCTGAGCAGTCTTTTTTAAGGATTGCACTGCTCACCTCTTGGCATGAGGAAGAGGCTAGAAAAAATGCCCTAAAAATTGTCTGTTTCACCTAACCTAACCCTAGACTGCAGGTGGGGATCCTAACCTGTGGTAAAAAGAGAAAAAATGTGCAAAAGCTTTTGTGAAGATGATTCCATTCACCATTGGCACATGGAATGTGTGCACATGTATGGACAATTAGAAATCCAGTAGACCTGAGAGATGAACACCCCTTATTGTGAGAGAACTCAGCAGGTATTACATATAAATAGCAGCCCTGAGTGAAACAAGGCTGGTATAAATGAAGGCCAGCTTACTGAAGTCAGAACCGGATATACATTTTTCGGAGTGGCTGCAGTGATGGGGAACACTGCAAAGTTAGCATATGTTTCACAATTAAAACCAAACTAGTCAACAAACTTGTATGACTCCCCAAATGTCTGGATGACAGACTCATGACAATGAAATTGCCTGTGGTAGGAAAGTACCATGCCACCATATAGACAGATAGATAGACAGAGAGAGAGAGAGAGAGAGAGAGAGAGAGAGAGAGAGTATGCTCCAACTGTAATGAATCCTGATGAGGTCAAAGAAAAAATTTTATAAAGATCTGGAGACCCATATCATCAATAGGCCAAACAAAGACAAGCTTGAAATTGTGAATGACTTCGATGCTAAAGTAGGCACAGATTACTAGACGTGGCAGGAAGTGCTTGGGAGGAATAGAATTGGAGAAAGCAACAGCAAAAGTAACTTACTATTAAAGACTTTTGCATTGTATGACCATCTTATCACCAATATCTGTCTTCTGCTTACCTAAATACAATAAAACTTCATGAACATACCCTTGCATCAAACATTGGCATTGAATAGATTGCATCACTGTAAGGATAAGAGACAGACAGGATGCGAAAGTAACGAAGGGGATGTGTGATGCAGAGTGCTGGACTCATCATAGACTTATCCTCCTCAAGCTAAACATTCACAATCAACAGAAGTGGTGGACCAAAAGCAAGATGACTATCAGAAAACTTAATGTCAACAGATTAGAGTGCTTCTCCAAGTGTAAACAGTTTATAGCTAATTTGGAGGGAAAGCTGAGCCAAAATTTGGCAACAGTGGAGAAGAAAAGGAGTAGGCAGCTTTCAGAGATAGGATGTACAGCACTGCATTTATTCATCTGGGCCAGAACACTCACAAATATCAAGATTAGTTTGAAAAAAATATGGGGAAATTCAAAAGCTGCTAAAGGAAAAATGAGAACTCCATAGGTTTTGCCAGCAGGATAATTCATCCATCTCTAAGAAGGCAGCATTTAACTCCAATGAAAGTAAATGGTAAATGAAGCTTAGAGAGATGCAGGATGCTTGGCTCAGTAGGAAGGCAGAAGAAATTAATTTTTATGCTAATAGTAATAATACAGTAAATTCAGAAAAGGCAGATATTCACATAGAGGTCAGAAAAAGTGATACCAGGACACTCTCAAAGTGTTTCTGAAGAACTGTGGAATTTATTGTGAAGCATGGGAGACACTCACACAAGACTGCTCAGCATGGCATACCCACATCAAAGAGCACTGTGCTCTGAGCAAAACAGAACTGAAGTAGCTCAAAAGAAATGTGAGATGAGCAAATTTAGAGAAACCTCCACTGCAAATGTTCACATGAACTATTTGTGCCCAACTTGTTGTAAAGCATTCCAAGCTTGTATTGGTCTGATCAGCCAATCAGTCACACTGTGCCTTCACTCCAACATAGTGATATCATTTTGGTCCTCTTAAGAGTATGAAGAACAGCAATCAACCAATTATGTGATATATTCGTACTCTTCCTTCCCCTTTCTCCCAGTGTATCCCTCTTTCTGACCCCTTAATTTTATTTTTTTGAAATTATCTCACCATAGTCATCTCACACTCATGCCCTTTGTCTAAGTATAATCCTTCTAACTTCTCCCATGATGATAAAGTTCTTAGGAGTTAAAAATCATCATCCCATATTGGAATGTAAACGTTTTACACTTATTGATTCTTTCATGAATTTTTTCATGTTTACCTTTTTATGCTTCTCAAGTCTTGTATTTGAAGATCAAATTTTCTATTCATCTTTTCATCAGGAATGCTTGATTTTTATCTGTTTCTTTTCCTGAACAGTTTATGTAGTGTTGGGATTAATTTTTCTTGATATGTTTGGTAAAATTTGCTTGTAAATTCATCTGGTCCTGGGTTTTTTTTCTATTTGGGAATTCATTCATGGTTTGGCCAATCTCTTTTTTCTAAGATAGGATTGTTTAAGCATTCTGTTTCTTGGTCCATTTATTTGGATAATTTATATTTTTTATAAATATTCATCCATTTCATTTAGATGGCCATTTTTATTGGTATATCATAGAGTGGACTCATTCCTAATAATTGATTTTATTTCTTCATTCATTGTGAATTCACCTTTTTCATTTTTGACACTGTTGATTGGGTTTTCATCTTTTTTTCCAAATCAAATTAGTTCATTTAGGTTTTTTTATCTACTTTCTTTAAAAACTTAGTTTTATTTATTGGCTTAGTGTTTTTTTTTCTTTCAATTTTCTTAATATTTCCTTTGATTTTTAGGATTTCTATTTTAATGTTTAATTGAAGGTTTTTAATTTGCTTAAATTTTAGGGTTTTTTTGTAATTGCATGTCCGATTTATGGATCTGGTCTTTTTCTCTTGTATTGTTATAAGAGTTTAAAGATATAAATTTTCCTCTAAGTACTGTTTTGGCTGTATCCCACAAAATTTGGTATGGTGTCTCATTGTTGTTAAAATTTTAAATGAAATTATTGACTTTTTATATAATTTGTTTTTCAACTCACTCATTCTTTAGGATTAAGTTATTCAGTTTCCAACTAGTTTTTAAGCTATGCTCAAAGGCCTTAAACAGATTTGATTTTTATTTCATTATTATCAGTAAAAGAGGCATTTAATATTTTTGCTTTTTTATATTTTTGTGAGGTTTTCATGCCCTAATACATGGTCAAGTTTTGAGAAGGTGTCTTACACAGCTAAGAAATAGGTGTATTCTTTTCTCTTCCCTTTCAATACTCTTCAAAGGTCTAACATATTTAGCTTTTCTATAATTCTATTCAAGTCCTTTTAAGTTTATTTTTGGATTAAATTTGTCCATATTTAAGAAGGATAAACTGAGATCCTCTCTCCCCACCCCAAGCCATTATAGTTTCATCATCTATTTTCCAGTGTAACATTTAATTTTCCTATAAGAATTTCAATGCTATCCAAATTTGGTATATGTAGTACTGATATTAAGTCTAGCATATCTTTTAGTGAAATATAATTTCTTGATTTATCTCTTTTAGTTACGACTACTTCTGCTTTTGCTTCTCTGAGATTATGATTGCTACCCCGATCCTTTTTTGCTTCAGCAGAAACAATAGCTTTTGCTCTAGTCCCTTATTTTAACTCTGTGCATATCTTTTTGGTTCAAATGTATATCTTGTAAACAATATGTTGGATTCTGATTTCTTGTCTATTCTGCTATCTTCTTATGTTTTATGAGTGATTTCATCCCATTTACATTTATAGCTTTTATTGCTGTGTATTTTTCTCCATCTTATCTCCATCCCATAGTTTTCCTACTCTTTTTCTCTTCCTCATTTTTAAGAGTCTGTTTTACTACTGATTACTGCCTTCCTTGATCTACCCTTTTTATTCCTCATCTCTTTTCCCCTGAACCCTCTTCTCTCCTATTTTTGTATCTTCTATAGAGGCAGCTAGGTTTTGCAGTAGATAGTGTGTGGGTCTGGAGTCAGGAAGATCTGAGTTCAAATCTAGCCTTAGATACTTACTAGTTGTGTGACCCTGGACAAATCACTTAACATTTGTTTGCCTCAATTTCCTCACTTGGAAAATGAGGATGATAACAGCACTTACCTCACAGGGTTGTGGTAAGAATTAAATGAGGTAATATTTATAAAGTGTTTAGCACAGTACTTGGCATGTAGGAGGCACTACGTAAATGCTTACTCCCTTCCCTCCCATCTGTCCACCCCCTTTAACCAACTGTATGTGCATTCTTTCCTCTTTTGACCAGTTCAGATGAGAATGAGATTCAACTGTTGCCCATTCCTCAACACTTTATAAACTCCTTCCTGAGCATTGCATTTCTATGAAATAATTTTTCTTCATTCTCCCTCTCCCTTCCCCCCTCTCCCAGTGCATTTCTATTTCTCACTCTTTTCATTTTTCTGTCAAGATCTTCAAAACATATTTTTTATTTTTATTTCTGTTTAATTAGACTTCCTCTAAGACTCCTGGTAATGATAAAGTTCTGAGGGCTTACATGCATCAGCTACCCGAATACGTATGTAAACAGTTTTACCTTTTTTAGTCTCTTGTGGTTTCTCCCTTACGTTTACCTTTTTATGATCCTTCTGACTCCAGTTTTTGTATGGTTAAATTTTCTACTCAGCTCTGGTCTTCTCTTCAGGAATGCTTAAAAGTCTTTTATTTCATTAAAAGTCTAGTTTTCCCCTGTACACTGCTTTGCCAGGTAGGTTAATCTTGGTTTTAAGCCTAGATCTTTTGCCTTCTGGCATATTGTATTCCAAGCTCTCTGCTTCTTTCTATGATGGCTACTAAATCTTCTATGGTCCTGACTGTGGCCCCTCAGTACTTGAATTCTCTCTTTCCAGCTGTTAACAATATTTTCCCCTTCACCTATGAACTTTTGATTTTGGCTATATTTGGTTCCAAGGAGTTTTCATTTTGGGATTTCTTTCCATAGGTGACCAGCGGATTATTTCAATTTCTATTTTGCTCCCTTATGATTTTTTTAAATATGATGTCTAGGCTCTCTTTTGTTCATAGCTTTTATCTAGTTCAATGATTCTTATATTGTCTCCCCTTGATCTGTTTTCCAGGTTTAATTTTTTCCTGAGATGTTTCTCATTTTTTTCTATTTTTCTCAGACTTTCGATTTCATTATTTTTTGATGTCCCATGGAGTCACTAGTTTCGATTGTGCCAATTCTAATTTTTGAGGAATTATTTTTTTCAGTAAAGTGGTGTACCTCTTTTTCTAAGCTGTTATAACTCTATTTTCATATCATTTTTCCCCAACCCTTTCCTCTTTTACCATTTGTTTCTCTGCTCATCATTGGTTTTTAAAATAATTTCTAGCTCTTTTTAAAACTCTTGCATTAAGTCTTCTACAAATTCTTGTTGTGCCTGTGTCCAAGCTGCATTTTTTTTCTTTGAGCCTTTGTAGATATTTTCAAGTCATTCTCTTCTTTCTGCTTGAGGTTTTCTGTCACCATAGTAGCTCTTTATGGTGGGATTCTTTTTTGTTTGTTCATTTTTCCAATCCAGTTCTTGATTTTGGACTTTATGTTCATGCTGGGCTCTGATCAATTCTAGTGAGGGGTGGCTGGTTGAGTTTCTGTTATTTTGTGTCCTTCTGCTGACTTTATAGCTCAGCCTTGCAGTCCAAAAGTTTTCAGTATTCCCTAACTGATATGACTCAAGAGAAATCTGTTCACTGCCCTCCTTTCTGATCTCTGCAAGTTCATGACACAGGTTTGAGTCCATCAGCTTTTCCATCTTTGGGAGTTTCCACAGACTTCTGCTGTTTAGTAGACCACTGGGAGGCTAAGCAGGCTCAGAACGATTCAATTTTTGGCTCCCCTTTGGGCTAGGACTCTTCCCTGGTTGTTCCACTACAGGTGTATGCACTGAGCTAAAGGCTAGAATTGAGTCACTGCTCTGTTCCTGGGGTCTGAGCCACACAGCTATGTTTTCGAAACTTGTTGCTGATTCAGTTAACAGCTAGAATCTGTGCTTGCAGACACTCCTTTTATCCCTATATCTGTGACCACAATGGACAGTGAGCAATAGAGCTGCCAGAAGGTACCCATTCCTGCGCCCAGCACTAGCACTGGGATCCTTGGGAGCTTCTTCTGCCTAGGTGCTTTCTGCCCTAGTGCTCTGTCTCAATTCTCTCTCAGCCTTTGGGTGTTGGAATGCTTTATGCCTTGGATACATTCCTGGCCAGACCCTGACTTCAGTGTACATAGACTTCTGTTTCTCCCTTAGCCACTTTGGGCTGGAAAAAATGGCTCACTGTGGCTTTTGCTCAGCTTTTCCAAACAATTTCTTTTGATGCATTCTCTAGATCATTGTGAGGAAAGGATAATAGGGAGCTTGGCATTGCTTCCTCTAGCTCCTCCAAACTGACTCAGCCTCCTTTGGGGTTTATTTCAATGTGTGTGCATTGTTCCTTACCCCCATCCCCACAGAATGGGTTTTGTTTTGTTTTTGCTTTTGTATCATGACCGCCTAGCATCTACCAGGTGTTTAATAACTTCTTTTCAATTGTTTAATTGCAATCTCTCTTTTCCCTCTAAATGAAAAGGGCCAAATTTGACCAGAGCACACCAGAAATTCTTAAAATGGAGCTTCCTAGAAAGTAACCCTAGAAGTTGCCTCCAACCCAATGAAGCAATCAATTAGGCAGCTAATCTGTTTCTGGCTACGTCCTAACAATTCCCAGTCGTGACTCTGATATTAGAGATGCCTTCTTCACACGAAAAGTTTGAACATCTTTTCTAACCTCTCACCCTTCTACATTGTTATGTCCACCCAGGTAGAATCCAGGTATATCAGCATCTGGTCTTTCCCCAAAGGTGGACATTACTGAGGTTCACAAAGCTCAAATCATATAACGGTTTTCTTTGCAAATCAAAGACCGCAGAAAGGCTTTACTTCCAAGTCTAATGAGAGTTATGACCTCCCATATACATACTCAATGGACTTTAGTCCCCCTGTATTCTGTACATCTACCATGACTTACAATGTCAACAACCCTTAGGTAGGGGTTGTGGGGAGGAGCTAAGCCCTCACAGCTCTCTTTTAAGAGTCATTGATTCAAGCCCTGTGTTGTCCTCATTTTTCTGTAGCTCCCTTCAATTCCCAGAAGTTTGTAGAAGCTTCTCTAAGCCCTACCCCTGCACAAGTTCCTGGCACCATCAAAGTCCCCTCAACTTCATGAAGCTCTCCTTTATTGCTGGCTTCCACAGTTTTGCCACTCGCCAGCAGATGGCACTCATCACCTTCTCTCCATGGAACCAGCTCTCTAGCATGCTGAGAGATGATCCTGGAGCCTTGGTCTTATGAATATGGCTTCAATTAAAAAAACACACCTTGGGCCAGAAAAAATTTCTCTTTCTTCTCCTTCTCTGAAATGTCTTTTTGTGCATCTGAGTTTTACAATACCTGCCTTCCCACACTTGGCTCTTAGCATGTTCAAACAAGGCTTCCTTGAACCTGATACAAGGACAGTGGTGAATGAGTCTAGTTTGCTTTCTCTCCCCCACAGCATCTGGGCAGTATTTCTCCTATTTGTGCTAGGAATTACCACAGAGACTTGGGGTTCACAGGGGCATTTCTGCCCTCTCCCCTTTTGTAATTTTATTGTCCATCATTTTCTGGGGCAGCTGGGCTGTATTATTCCATTTACATCAGGGCTGCCTTAAAAAAGAGCTCTGTTAGGAAGGAGAGGAAGTCAAGGCAGCAGCATGGGTTCTTCTGCAGAAAGGAGCAAGATATTTTGTGGTCCCTGATATACAGCTAAGCCTGCTATTGAGTAAGGCTTACTAAGTGGGCAAATATTAATGAATTATACACAAAGCAATACTAGTTGGCTTTGAGAATATCTCCAGTTCAATCAATCAATTGACATTTGTTAAGAGCCTACTATATGCCAGGCACCAAGCTAAGCTCTGGTTGAGTTTCCCTAACCTTAGTGTTAGATGAAGGACAAAACAGTTCAATGAGAAAGCCTTGTTTCACTTATATCACAGACCATATGCAGGCCAACAGCCCAAGGCCCTGAGTCTAGGGACGGAGCACCAGGCCACACGAGGATGATGGAGGGTAGAATAACAAATAGCTTTGTGGTTTCCATGGGACCTCCCAGAGAAAGCCCTTCCTGATGCATCTAGTTGTTAGTTCTCTCTATTTCTCAACTTACATTGTATTTGCATATTGCAGAAATGTTCATAGGGTTAGAGTTGGAAGAGCATGACCTCAGAGGCCACCTACTCTAAGATCTTTATTAGGCCCAAGGAAGTTAAATAGTTTGCCAAAGATAACACAGGTCAGGGTTAGCATCAATCTCTCTGTTGTAGAATGGAAGCACTTTGAGGGCAGGTACTGTGTCCATTTGGTCTTTGTACCCCCGGCACCTAGCACAGTACCTTGTAGAGAGCAGGCATCTAAATGAATGTTTATTTAATTAAATTTATTTGGTCATAAGATGCTCACATTTTTTGGCCAGAGCAATTCTTTAAGACCATTTACTAAATCATGGAGAAATTGTGACCTAAATAAATCATACCACTAATAAAACTGTAGACCCATAAAATATTGTTATAAGAAATTGCTGTAACCATGTACCAGGCCTGTCCACATTTCTAAGTGTCTTACCCATGTGTGCCCAGGACTTGAACTTTGAGTCCTGTTCATGTAATTGGCAAAGTGTCCACTGAAAATGAGAGCAGTAGGCCATGAGTGACTTTAGAAAGACAGACAGAAATGCCAAGTCACTGCATCAAACAGAGACTGGAGTAGATGAGGGAGAGACAGACATGGAATCACTTACGTGAGAATCCAATGCCAAGAATTTACAAAATCTTCAAAAACTTTCAAGCCAATTGTTCTCGTACCACTGAATCAAAAGGAGAAGAGAGAAGATTTTTAAAAATCAGCTTTATGGCTTGCTCTAGAAAGAAATGCCACTAATACAATTAAAATATTTCACAAGCTGCTTTTTCAATGCTTCTTTCGAAAGACCTTCTCTTGGTGATATTTGGTGCTAGCACAGAAATCTATGCAGCGTCTCCTTCTTGGTAAACCTGCAGACTCGGATGCATCGTGGAATAAAGCGTCCCTCCCAAGAAAGTTGGGCAAACGCAATTTTAATAGTGCACACCATGTTCTGGGAGACATAATCAGCACCACAGAAAAGGAAATCAGGGGAGGTCTGCTTGGAACTCACTGAATCCACATGGTCAAAAGTCAATACTGGTCTTAATTCCCACCCATTTGGGGGTGACTCCTATGATAATGCTTGGATGCCAAAATAACCGCAGGGAGATGGTCAGCTAGATTCAGGCAAGGTTAAAAGTGGCTTCTATGTGTCTAGCCCCAGTCCTCAAGCTCACTGGTATGGGACACTTTACTTACGGATGGATACCAACGTCCCACCCCTAAGGAGAGTATCCTATACCAATGGACTTTGGGGCTAGGGTTACTTTTGGGCCCTAGAACTACCCTGATTTCCCCATTTAAGTCAACCCTGAAGTATATGCCTGATTTCCTTCTCTAATGGTACTTTTTATTAACATTTTAAGTACAGAGAACCAGGAAACTGTGAATACTGTGTGTCTGGTGTTCACATTAGAACTTCCAAAAACCTGTGAGTTCATTTTTTTCTAACTTGTTTTCACAAAACTATAATAAGGTTTTCTCTCTTCCCAGGATCAAGGTTTAGACCTGGGGGGGGGGGCAACCTTAGAAGACCTTGAACCCAAACTCCTCATTTTACAGATCAGCAAAGTAAGGCACTAAAAGACTAAGGGAGACATCCAAGGTCACTCAGACAGCAAATGGCTGAGCTGATGTTGGAAACCAGGGCCTTTGGCTCCAAATCCCAGCACTTTCCACTTTGCATGATGCGTCTCTTCTAAGTGAATCCCTGCCAGTTTTCAAGGAGACAAACAGAAATGTCTCCAAAAGTATTTGAAAAACCTTTCAATTCCACATTTGAATTCAGAAACCCTGGGCCATGAGTATGCATACAAGATGGCACACTCAATGATAACAGGTGGCACAGTGCCATGCACAGCCTAGGGCACTAGAGGGGTACAAAACCACACAGAAACATCACTTTAATGGGCAGCCTAGCTCTCACTCTCTGTCTCTATCTCTCTTGCTCTCATTGTCTATCTCTGTCTTTGTGTGTCTCTCTGTCTCTCCCTCTCTCCCCACATTTTAATTAGTTGCTGTAGTCATTAAAAATAATCTGGGAATGAAGGTTTTAAGTCTATTCATGAGATTCATTTTGGAGAGAAGTAGCCTACTGGACTGAATAGAGGACCAGCTTTGGAGTCAGGGTCACCCAGGTTCAAATCTTGCCTCTGACACATACCAACCATTTACCCAGAGAGAAACCAACAACCTACTCATTGCCCCCAGGCAAGTCTCTAAGACTAGAAAGCACAGATGAGTTGCCTATGTCCATCAGTGGAAGATGTTTCCACATCAGCATTCTCAACCCCAATGAGACCATAGGATTTGACCATGAACCAAACCCTAAAACAATGAGTGATGATGGAAGCAATAGGTTCTCCTTGCTACTTCTTCCATATGAGTCAGTTCCCAATTTCACAAACATTTGGGTGATTTTCCTTACTCTTAAATGAACTTTCTTTCTCTGTCTTTACGTAGAGATTTGGTAAGCCTGTACCCATTACTCAATTCTGGTTGACAATGAAGTTACAGGGAAAGAATAACAAATTCTTTTACCTCCCCCACCCTTATCTTCCAAGAAGCCCCAGCCGTAGTCTGGGGCTCTGATCTAAAAGTCCCATCCAAACAGAAACTGAGGAGACAAACAAACATACTTAACAGCTTTCTGGAAGTCAGTGATATTCATTGAAGTTCCGATTCCATTAAAGAACACTGTCTTGTTTAGGGCCACAGTGCCATGGATAGCACTCAAGTCAGGGAAACATCTCTTGAGAACTGTTAAAAGTAAATTAAAATCATCGTAGTCACTATTCTGCCCACCCCCCACACAAAGATCCCTTATCATGCACCCCCCCATACTGAAGCCTTATGATATTTATCTTTCAGTTCTTGCCAGATGGTCCATAAATTACCCAACGCAGACAGCTAACTGCCTATTACTTGATGATAGGAACATGGCCTGATGGTCCTAAAGCTGAAGGAGAAAGCAGATCTGCAACCTGCTGGGTATTTTGCAACCATACAGTTCAGTGGCTCATGTTGAACACAAGGCATGACGCAGGAAGAAAAATGGAAATAGTATGTATTGCCCATTATGAATATACTCTAATAACCATATCAGGTTGGATTTTAGGAGGGGAAATATATTTTTATCTTAGGGAAAAAATGCTCATTCAACCAACCCTTGAAAATTAAAGCTTCATAATGAAATTGGAGCCAAGTTCACATTTGGGCAACTAAAGCAACTGGGGTGGTCTTTTTGATGTCAATTATTTGTCTTTCCCTTTTATGGGTTTAGACTAGAAATTCTAAAGCCACAAGAAGAGGTGTAAGTGACACTGAGGAGAGTTTTATCAGAATCTGATTTCGTCAATGCCAGTTCTAATTGAACAATCCCCTTGGCCTGGTACTGGAAGAAGGAGATGACCTCAGACGTAGCTTCCAACTTAGAAGCTGTGATTCTGTGACCTTTGAACTCCTAACAAATGGAACAGAACCACTGCTTCCCCCTCCCTCTTTATTAGAAGGTGAGAAAGATCAGATCCCAATGCATTGATTCTGATAGGTCCATGCTGAGAAATGCCACAAATGAACTCATCCTTACAAATTAGCAGGTGATCAAGTGGGGATGAAATTGGCCTTTACAAAAATTGATCGATGGTAATAAAGAAAAATTCATAGGCCTTTGTTATGTCCTTCCCGACCAATCTGCCCCCCAGAGATGGTGTTGCAATGGATCTGTGAGCTGAATCATATGGGTGTTCCTGCTAGAGATTCTGATTCCAGTTTCTCCATGCCCACCCAGCTCATGGGACTCATCCATAAGGGCCTCACTCAATGTGGATGGCTTTTCCAATGATGCACTTGATTTGGGTTTGGATTCTTATTCTGGTACTGTGACCTGGACAAGTGACTAAACCCCTCTGCACCTACTTACCTTATCTGTAAGTTGAATGTGTTGAATCCATTTTTTAAAGTGGATTTTGAAGCAATCATTTGTTCAGATACATATGTACCAAATGACACCAAATAAATGGCATGATTTTTTAAAATTTTTAAACATGTTTTGACTGCGTAGAGACTGTGTCTAAATCATAAAGTCTGAATTTAAGATAAAATACAAAAAACTCACAAGATTGGCTGGGAAAAATCACTGGTGGGCAATCTTCATTCTGAAAAACTTCTAATGCAGGCTGAAATCAGGAGAAGCAATGGGCAGTATTTAGTGGACAGGGTGCAAGCTATTTTATCCTTAATGCAGAAACAAAATGTTTTTCCAAATAAAATTTTAAAATCTGTTCCTATTTAAAAAACAAACATCACAATGGACTCATTATCTAAGTTACTTCCTTTAATAATCCATAACAAGTTGTAGGGATGCCTCTCAGTTGAGGAACAGCTGAATGAGTTGTGGTATATTATAAGAAATGATGAGCTCAACAATCATAGAAAAACATAGACTTGCACGACATAATGAAGAGTGAAACAAGCAGAACCAAGAGAACGTTGTATACAGAAACAGCAATACTGTTTTAAGAAGAACTTTGAATGACTAAAATCATTTTAACTGTTAACTACAATGGATCTATGAAGAAAGACACTATCTGCATCTACAGAAAAAAGCTGAGAAATAGAAGTGTGTGTAATATAGTTTTACACACACACATATACACACATATATATACTTGCACACATATATACACATATAGATACATATTGTAACCAGAATGGCCTTTGTTTTCTTTGAGTGACTCAATTTATCTCAGTGAGCTTTACTAGGTGCTAAGCCCCAGGCCCAAATCCCATTACGTGTTAACATAATCCATGTGGATGTGAACCTCCCAGGGTCCTAAGGGGAGAGGTCAACTCAAGAACCAATCACCAGAGCCTGAGCTCTGGTGATTCAGATGATGTTTGATGACGTCTGAAGCCCTCTAAGAAGGGAGGACAGAGCCATTTGTGCGGGGCTCTGGAGATGGTGTTGATGAGGAGACTCCAGGCAGCTGTAGCTAAGGAGCCCTCCAGGTTGTAAACCTGGATGTTGAGATTTTGTTGAACTCTGGTAACTATGTGTTGGGATTGAATCAGACAAAGTCTGTTGATGTTTGTAATTTGTTTGCATTTTGTTTTGAAGTTCAGGGTGCTGGCTTTTTTCCCTGAGCTAACTGAATGATATTTGAATGCTGAATTAAAAGTAAGCTTGTCAACCCCTTCACCTTGCTTTCCTTAATTAAGCAGATCAGAAGAACCTGTGCAGTTGGCAGCTTTCTGGGTGCTGGCTGTGGGTGAATCTTATACCCCCACAGAAGCTGCTAGCCAGATTGTTCAAACACATATACATACACACACATATTTGTGTCTAACGGTAACCATCTTTAGGGTTGGAGAGGAGGGAGGGAAATAAAGAAAGCCACATGATAACTTGGTTATGTTATAAGTTAATGTAAGTTGTACATAACAGATTTACAGTTTCATGTTCTGGGAATGCTTGTTTTATTTTTTATTCATCCATTTATTTACTTACTTTAAAGTATAACCCCCCCCATTTCTCCAAGAAAAGGAGGAAATTCATTTTCATATTTCTTTTCCAGGGACAAGACTAATAAAAGTACCTAGCTTCATTTCCATGTTCTTTGCATATAGATTACTGTAGTCACTTTGTACACAGTCCTCTTGGTTCTCCTTCATTCTTCATCAGGACATCTTTCTGTGTTTCTCTTATATGAGTCATTGTTTCTTGAACTACACTAATATTCTATCACATTCAAAAGCCACAATTTGTTCAGTCATTCCCCAATCAATAAGCACCCATTTTATTCCCAGTTTTCACTACCACAAAAGTCCTGCTAACTAAGGCAAACGTTAACCTAGCTGTTTACAGAGCTAGAAAAATCAAAAGTAGCCACTGCTCCAGATGGAGCTACCATCCGCTGTACCCAAACCTGCAATAACTACAGGGAGCTGGCCATGTCTTTGATCCATTGCATTCTCAATAATCTCTGCAATGTCTGGGGTTGAATTATGAAGACTTAGGGCGTCTAGGTGGCACCATAGTGCACAGAGTGCCTGGGCTGGAGTCAGGAAGACTCATCTTCCCAAGTTCAAATCTGGCCTTAGATATTTACTGGTTGTGTGACCCTGGGAAATTCGCTTAACCCTGTTTGCCTCAGTTTCCTCATCTATAAAGTAAACTGGAAAAAGAAATGGCAAACCACTCAGTACCCTTGCCAAGAAAATCCAAATGGGGTCACCAAAGGGTTGGATGTGAATGAAATGACTGAACAACGACAAATATGAAGACTTAGCTCTTGACAAAAGCAAAGAAGCCATGCTCAATAACAAGTTAAACCGCCTTAGTGTTTTTGGATTAGGTCCCTCCTTACCTTTAAGGGGTCATTAAAGCCAGGCTTGCAGTACTGTCGATAGTATTCCCAGAGGTTTTGATCAGTTTGATGCTTATTTTGCACGTCTATGAAGGTTAAAAGCCTGTCCGGGCACATGGAGACACAGAGCTATAGAAAGGAAAGAAAGGCACGGAGATATAAGCTCAAGGGGGAGAAACAAGTTCTCTAATCAAGACTGCAAATCCAAGAGTGTCCCAAGGAAAACAGCGGGCTGTTCCTTTCACAGCTACTCGCAAAAGCCCTTTTTCTACCAGCAGCCCTTGAACCAATCTTGTGGGGATCCAAAGCTGAAAGGAATCTTGACGAGCACAAGGCCCAGAGCTTTAGAGCTGGAAGAGACCTCAGGGATCATTGTGTCCAAGTCTTTCCTTGCACAGGTGAGGAATCTTCTGTGCAGTCACACACACACAGAAAGTGACAAAGATACTTGGGACTTAAGCCTAGGTTTTCCAACTCCCAGTGGGTTATATGCTTCTGGAAAAGGTGGAAGGAGGATTCTCGAATGAACAGATCTGGGTTCAAATGCCAGCCACGATGCCCAGGTGAACTTGGCCAAACTAATTCATGCCCTTAAGCCCCAGTTTCCTCATTTATAAGATGACGAGAATGGATGAGAGCATCTCTGAGGGCCTTCCAGCACTACGTCTATAACCATATGGGAAGAAATGGAAGGAGGAGGGCTAGAGTTGGGGTTAGAGGGCCTAGGTTCAAATTCTGCCTTGGACACTTTCTACTTGGGCCAGTTGCTTCAGCTTCCTCATCGGTATTGGACGGGGTTGGACTACAGAGCCTCTGAAACCCCTTCAGGCTCTAGATCGAAGATTCTAGGACTACAAGTGGGAAAAGCGATGGCTTTGTAGTGAGGAGCTGGGGGTTCGAATCTCAACTTGGTCAATTCTGACCTTGACAAATCCCTTCATGTCTTTGGGTCTCTGTTTCCTTATCTGAAGAAACAAGGCCAGCAACAACACAAACAATCATTGACGCATATGTAAGAAGTGCTAGACGAACGATTTCTCCTTGGAACAGCCCTGCAAGGTTGGTGCTAGAGCCATCACTACCTCTATTGCACAGATAAGGAAATGGGGGCTGACCAACGGTTAGGGATTTGCCCAAGGTCACATGGCTCATGAGTGTCAGGAGCAAGGCTGCCTTGGCTTAGATGGCCTCTAATGTTCTTTCCAGTCCCATGCCTAAGATCTTAACCCCAATCCCTCTGGCCAACATTCTGGGGATATGTCCCATGGGTGGGTGTGATGCCAAGACAGACTGTTGATCAGACTGGCTCAGGATCTGAGGATGGGGCTAAGATGGAATGTTCATCTCTTGATGGTGTTGGCTACGAGTGTTCAGAGTTAAAGGCTTGCCTCATGTCCCTGAAAGGAATAAAATGGCAAATTTAAAAATGCTTGGAACATTGCTCACCCATGTTTCCCATAATTATGAGACCAGCTCTTTCTCAACAACCATGTGCAAACCATAATTAAGTTTTTATCACCCTAAGAAACTAACAAAATTAGGGCCGTTTGCAGCAATCAATCTTTGTTAAGAATCCTTTCCCAACATCAGTTAGATGGGAGTGGAGATCCCACTTGCTTGAAGGGACCATCATTGCCAAATCAGATTGCTGTGCTGATGCCCAGGTGAGGCAGGAGGCCAGGCTCCAGAGTCACTAAGAGCCAATTCAGAACTCTGCAAAGAGATACGTAGGGCAAAAAATACTCAGGGAATAGGCATGTAATGAGGATCAGGGAACAGGAATGCTGTTCCTTTGATTTTATTTACCAGGATAAGCAAAAATGGATTGACTTAAACTAGCATTTGCCAAACCAATTTGGCCAGGAAATACTTTGGAGCTTGAAATCTACGACGAGATCCTATAAATGCTTGTCTCTAGAGGCCCCCAGGGAACAAAATACCCTTCAGATAAAGAAAAAAAGAAGGAAATTCCGCAGCAAAGCAGAGGAAATCAGGCCTATTTTTGCTCCTGGGGTGGGGGTATCTATATACATAAGAAGCATTGCTGATACATTAAAATGTCAACATTTCATATTTTAACTACAACTGCTGCATCACCATTTTTGGCAGCATGGATATTCACACCAGGATCCCCTGGGACACTGTCTGGGACCCCAATTCTTCGGACGTTTGGCTGTGTGCAGTCTCATTTCCTGGCCCCAGCAGAGGGGGCAGGATCTCTAAGGGCCCTCCCAGAGCTAACCATGAACGTATGAGAATGTCCTAAATCCAACCATTCCTCTCCATGCTCCATTAGAAGTCAGCGTGGTCCAGTGGCAGCAACATTGGGACTGGAGTCAGAAGTCCTCATCTCAAAGCCAGCTCTGAGACTTAGTCTCCATGTGACCAGGGACAAGTCATTTTATCTTTCTGGGCCTGTGTTTTCATCTGTAAATGGACGGGATTGAATAAAAGGAAGAGAGTGGTAGAGTACAAACTAGAAATGGGAGGTAACGGTAAAGCCATCGCAGAAGGCCTAGGATGGCAGGCAAGGGACTTGGCACCATACTAGGTGGGCAGAATGGAGGCACAGCTTGTGTTGACATGCCCAGATCTATCTCCCTCTGCTTCAATCACTTAGCAACCTTTGCTCTTCGAAAGTCAACTCTAGCCATTTGTCACCCAGTCCAGAACCTATGGCTGTCATTGGCTGGTCCCCAGCTCATCTTCTCCCTTAAAGAGTTCACTACCTGATTCAGAGTCTTCCTCTTTAGCCCAACTCCAGTCTTTATTCTGGAGGACTTCAGGATACCTGTTGGTGTTCCCCGACCTCCCACTCCCTCGGCTGGCAGAACTTCCACAACCTACTCCTCTACTCCCCTTCAGCTATGCACAGTGGTGGTCACACCCCTGTTGTTCCCATCACTCACATGTTCCATTTCCACAATTGAGAATCTGAAGTTACTTTGATCCTAATTTATCCCTCCATCTCTCTCTAAGACTGACTACAACTAATCCTGTTCTTTGTTGTCACCATGCCTCCTCCCCCACCTTTGGCTTTGCCCCAGTGCCACCTATTACTTATGTACACAAAGTAGATGGCTCTAGCAGTATTGGGAATGAGGGAGTGGGATGGGAAGAGGCTGGAAGCAAGATTTGTTAGGAGGCTGTGGCAATGGTTTGTGCAGGTGGAGTGCATTGTATACTAGTTAGCAGCAAGGGGAATAGTGAAAGAAGACTTTATGGGAGAGATATTTCAATAAGAAAATCCAAAGGATTTGGCAATTGATTGTATATTTCTCAGCTGTGCATGACATCTTGTAAAATTGTCTATGTTTGTGCAAGGGGACAATGCACCCCAAGTCTGGGGGGTTGTTCTTGCTACATACACTTAGTAAATACCTTTTCTAAAACCTAATTCACTCTGGCTGATAATCAATGGAGAACAAAGAGGTGGAGTCTGTGAGGGATGGGCCAATGGATATTGTTTACCTTGGTTTTTTGCAAAGATTTTGATAAAATATCCCTAAAGGATCTCATGCTAAAAGTCTTGTGGAAGAAATGTAGAGAAAAGGTTTGGACAATAATATAATCAGAGTAAATCAGAACTGCTTGGATGGCTGGAATCAAAGAGCAGCTGTTAATGATTTAATGTTAATATAGACAAAGGTCCACAGTGGAGTGCCCAGGGATCTGTGCTTGGCCCTGTGTTGTCGCAATCGCATTTATTAAGCACTTACTATATACCAGGCACTAGGATAGACACTGGAAACATGCTGTTGTTGTTCACCCTTTGTTCTCACAGGACCAATGATATTACGAGGTTGATGTCTCGTCTTGGACAGGAACTGGATATGAGTGGGGCCAAGCCGTGCCAAGTCATCAGTGACTCAGGCTCTTCCAGAGTCCCACAAATCTATGCAGAAGGCAATCCCTGCCCTCACGGCACTTACATTCTAATGAAACGAGAGAAGACCTGAAAGAAAGCTAGAAAGCAGATAGGGAGAATCAAGGTACCCAGTCTAGGAGGATCGTAGAGAAAACCTGGGAGGGAAGATAGCAGTGTGACCACAAAGGGATGAAGACCTGGCTGGCCAGAGCATCTTCCTGAAATGGCTGCTCTGGCAGGAAGCGGCAGATCACAGGAGGGGGCTGCAAGGCTCCTTCCATCCTGTGGAGCCCAGGGCGAGAGCCCTTTCTGGGGCATTGTGCAGAAAGTCTGGAGGAGATTTGGGATGGCGGTGCAGAGAACGCAGATATGGCTGATCTGGGTAAGGGCACAGATTGTCTCCCCCCGAAATGTGCAAATGACACAAAATTTGGAGGGATAGTAACACAGTGGATTACAGAGACAACATCCAAAAAAGTCTTGACAGGCCAGAGCATTGGGCTGAATCTAAGATGAAAGTCAATAGGAAGAAATGCAGAATCTTCCATTTGAGTACAAAACCCCCCAAATCACAAGTATATTATGGAGGATCATGTTTAGATAGAAAGCAGCTGTTCTGAAAGAGACCTGGGTGTTTCAATGGAATTGACTGTGCTTGGCACAGTGCCGGACACACGTGTTTTGCCACTGCCTCCTAAGGACCAGAGGACCTTTCTTTGTGACTGGCAGCTGAGACCTCCCCTAGGTGTTGTATCCCCAGCTAGACCAGGAGCTCCTGGAACATGGACTGACAGCTTTTCTATATCCCTGGAGTATCCCTGGAGTTGAGCACATAGTAAAAGCTTAAGCCCTGCTTCATTCATTTGTACATGTTGCAGTGGTTCATGTGTGGTTCTACCAGGATGTGCACTGAGGTTCCTCTTCCAGCTCACGTTCTGGATCGGGTCATTTGTTCAGGCAACACAGCTAGCAGGTGTTAGAGGCATGTTTACACACCGAGTCTTCCTGATTCTGAGTCTAGCATTGCCCACTATGCCACGCCGGTATAAATTATATTTATGTAAATGTGGATACACGTATGCACATACAACCGCATGTGCACATTAAATGATGCAATATTTGTACAGCACCTGGAACGTAGTGATGCTCAATCAACGCTTGCTCCCTTCCCCCACCTGCTCCACACACATATACATATACCTACAAATGATCAACATGCCGAGTGCCTTATGTTCCACACAAGAATGTTATCACATCCGATGTCAGCTCTAATAAGCTGTTAAAAAACAATACAGCTCCCCCTCCACTCTGCCTCCCTCCCTCAGACCAATTTGTTCATTTCCAATAGGATGTTGATTAGCCAGCAATCACTGCGCAATTAGCCCAAAACGAAGGTCACTTGGCGCTTGGGTCTTTGAGTGGATCGTGCCCGTCCTCTGGGTGTCTGGACCATGTGAGCAGCGAAGGCAGCGAACGCTGTGAGCTCTGCACAAATAGATCCGCTTCCCTCCCTGACTGCGGCTGTGCATTAATGGAAGCGAAGAATGGGGAGGCCACTTGGAAAAGAATTGCAGCTAATTAGTGGCCTTCTCTCTGCAGGAAAAGAAGCTCATTGAATCAGGTCCTTGGCTCCCTCGCCTTGTGCCCCCATCCGAATTCAAATGAGATAATGCATGTAAAGTAGGTGGTGAGCAGCCTCGAAGAGTCCTCATTACCCTCAGCATAGGGCTCAGCCAGCAGAGCCGGAAGAGGGGCCTTCCTGGCTCTCCAGTGTGACCCATTCATCTGACAGATGAGGGAGTCAGTGAGCCTGAAGAGGAGTGAGCCACCCAGATTGTTAGCATCTGTGCACGAAAGCTTGACACCTCCAGCAGCGGCAGAACCAAGACGCCTGCCTGGCTTAGGAAATTCAAGATGGAATCTCTTAGAGAAGCAAATCAGTGTTATCTCCAAGAAGAGTGCTTTGGTTTTCCTGTTGCTAGCTTAATGTGTGGGTCCTAGTCAGGGTGGCACCGCAGTCTAGGTTCTATCTGTCGGACCTCATACCTGGCAGCCTCATTTCTTTATCTGTCCAGTGGCTACAATGATGCTTTTTTAAATGTCTAATTCTCATCCATAGCCTTTCTTTTTATATAAGCTTCATTTCCAAAGATACCTCTCTTCTCCCCTATTTTCTTGCAGCTTAACAAATCTAACCAACCTCTCACCTCAGCCTGACAGTCAGTGCCACGTTCCATACCCACAATGGTCTGGCTCAGACCACACAGTTAGTTAGTATTAGAGCCAGAATCTGAACTCAGGTCATAAGGACCTAAGGGGCTATCAAGTCCAACTCCATTATTTTACAGACGAGGGAACTGAGGCACAAAGAATGAATGACTTTCCCAGGGTCACACAGCCAGGAAGTGTATTAAGGTGGCATCTGAACTCAGATCTTACTAACTTCAAGTCATTTGACTGCTTCTTCACACCAGTGGTTCTCCAAGGGTGGTTTATGGCTTCCTGAGCATCCCTGATGTCAAATCATTTCTCATAATAATACTGAGACTATATTTGTCATTCAAAGACTCCTTCCAAATACACATCTTTGGGAGGCCAGATTTTCTTCAACCAAAACAACATATCCCAATAGTTTGAATGTTGAAGCACATACAGGAATCCAGCCAGCTTCTAATAAGCCATTCTACTCCTCTGCGCTCCCACACACACACACACACCAGACACTCAGTTGGTAATGGCCTTCAGCCTTCACACCCTATAGAACACTTTGTCATGTACATCTTTTTATGTCATCTTTTGTCCCAAGGCCTTCCCTATGGGTGACTTACTACATTCTATCTTTCCTGGCCTCTGGTCTCTCACAACCTAACACAACAATCATCATTGGTTGACTGATTAGCTAGCAATGACCTTAGCCCTACTTGTAGCTTGCTACACATCTTTGGGCAACTTAGCCTCAGTTTCTACATTTGTATAATAAGTCTGCATCAGGGCATCTTAACTTGGAGTCCACAGATCCCTAACAGGTCAATGGACAAGGTTCAGTGAACTCTGATATGAAAAAAAGAAAGGATATCTTTATTTTCACTAATCTCTCACTGAAATGTATTATTTCCTTCAATTATGATTTTTTTTAAAAAAATTGATTCTAAGAAGGGGGCCGTAGGTGTCGTCAGTCGAAGCGCTCCATTATACAAGCGAGATCAAGAACCTGTGGCCAATGATTTTCATGGACCCTTCTACCTGAAAATTCTGTTGTTGCTGCTGCTGGGGTATTTTTAGGAGGGAGTGGGAGGGAGCATGTGGGATATTGGGTTGGCTTAGGGAACGCCCAGTGCATAAATCGCCTTCACTGATTCAGGTGAACAAGCCATCTGTGATTTTTAGTCTTAGAGAGCTGCCCCTTTCCCTGGGAGAAGTACAGTGCCTTCTGCATGGCCACACAGCTAGTGTGTGTCAGAAGCAGGGTTTGAATCCCTTCGCCACATCCTGACTCCAAGGCTAGTCCTCTATCCAAAAAGCTAATCCTATGACAACTGTTTCTTTTTCATCCTTACATTCTACAGGGACTGGCAGAGACACAGATCTAACTTGTGTCAGAGGTTCACAGCAATCACCCCAGAACTCCCTGTGAATGGCCAAACTCCTCTCCCCACAACAGGATGCAATTCAATCCCATATCTACCAACAAGAGCAACAGTCCTGCTCTCAAGCAGCTTATGTTCTACTGGGGAGGGAGGAGGGAAACAACAAAGTAGAAGGATCCAGTATGTTCTCAGATGAGTCCCCACAAAGTAGACATGGAGCAGGACCAAGTCATTTCCAGAGTGCTGAGCCCAAGGGAGGTGGGTTGGCTCACAAAGGGCTTGGCCCTCCAGCTCGTCTTTGAAGGCTCTGAGGCAGAGGGGAGGCAGCTTCACCCATGCCTTACCTGCCTGGTTGGGCACTGTAGCTTTGTTAGCACTATGGAGCTGGTACACTTCAGAGGGTTAAAATAAAACAAAAAAGTCTTCTTCCTACAGAGAAAGACAACAACGGAAAAAGAATTAAGATTAGGGAACATGGAAACACCTGCCATTTTGGTCCCAGGCATCCTAGCCCATGAGACCTCTCCTGTTTCTATTCACCTTCAGTAAAACAAGGCTTTACTGTGGGTCTCTTCTGGGCTAAAAGCCGCTGACCCCGGGAGCATGTGTCTTTATTATCAGAGCCTAGAGGGAGTTGGAAGGAACCCTGAGGGTCCAAACTCATTTTACAAAGGAGGAAACTGAGGGACAGAGAAGGCATTATGGAGCTTTTACAATAATTTAGGCAATTGTGGACTGCCAAGGATGCCCCGTGGTGCAGGAACAGGCCCTGGAGGCCACAGCCTCCTTGGTGTTGAGTGGGTAATTAACAATGATAAGGAGTTCCCTTTCAGAGCAGTCTGTTCCAAAGCCTTTGAAATGGTCTGCCCACAGCTTTCCAGGCTCTGAGGAGGAGACCAGAAGAGAGGATGGTGAGTAACTGAGTTTTGTGGATTCTGCTGTAAGGTTCCTTAAGGTCCCCACAGCTTATGGGAACCAGTTGCTCAGGCACTGGGAGATGTCTCAACTCAAAGCTAAGCATTGTCCTGGGAGGGTCAGGGGAGGATCACGAGGATCACTGACTTAATTGGAGAATGGAGACAGGGAGGAAGCACATGAACATTGTGGCTTGTTCATTCAACCTTGAGATCTCTGACAAACAGGGATAAGAAAATCAAAATTAAACTGACAGCTGAGTTCCTGGGCTCGCCTGTGTACTCTCAGTCAAAGTGGTGTGTGAGAATGACATCACCCTCTAAAGTTAGCCCCAGTACACTGGAGATGGAAGAAATGGCTTCATTTGTGGTAAAGATGCCGAGCAATACCCCCACCTGTGTTCAACAAGCAAATGAAAAACTATATTGTGTGTGTGCATGAGTGTGTGTGTGCCAGTGTGAGTGTGTGTGCATGTGTGAATGTGTATGACTGTGTGGGTGCATGCAAGTCTCAGTGTGTGTGCATGTGTGAATGTGTGTGACTATGTGTGCATGAGTGTGAGTGTGTGTGCATGTGTGAATGTGTGTGACTGTGTGGGTGCATGACAGTGTCAGTGTGTGCATGTGTAAATGTGTGTGACTGTGTGTGTGCATGCGAGTGTGAGTGTGTGTGCATGTGTGAATGTGTATGACTGTGGGTGCATGCGAGTGTGAGTGTGCATGCATGTGTGAATGTGGGTGACTATGTGTGCATGAGTGTGAGTGTGTGTGCATGTGTGAATGTGTGTGACTGTGTGCTAGTGTGTGTGTGCATGTATGAGTGCATGTGTGTGTGTGCATATGTGAATGGGTATGACTGTGGGTGTGTGCAAGTGTCAGTGTGTGTGCATGTGTGAATGTGTGCGACTGTGTGGGTGCGTGCAAGTGTCAGTGTGTGTGCATGTGTGAATGTGTGTGACTGTGTGTGCATGCGAGTGTGAGTGTGTGTGCATGAGTGTGTGTGTGCATGTGTGAATGTGTGTGCTAGTGTGTGTGCATGTATGAGTGCATGTGTGTGTGTGCACGCGCACACACGTGAACTTCCCCCTCTCCCTATGCCCAACACTTTGGACAGACAGGATATTTCTTCTGTGCCCACTTCTGCTAAGGATGCAGAACAAGGCACCATGCCCAGTGCCCAAAGTTCTCTAAGGAGACTTTAGGAGCTGAAGTTCCTATAGTGGCCAGAAGATGGCGCTGACATCAATCTAGTGTTTGCTGGTTGAGAACTCAGCCACCCACAGTTGACCATCCCGGCAAACGGCTGTGCCAAGGGCAGCCCTGGTGGCATCTGCTGCTGTGCCCAGCCGGACGCTCGTGAAGCTCAGGGAGCCTTTCCCAACTCCCCTGGGTGTCAGGACCCCCGCCCCCATACCTTGGGCCTTTCTTTTGTCTGTGCTTGGTGCCTCCTCACCTTTGTATGTGGACCCCTGCCCATCACTGGCACAGAGCCTGGCCTTCTCTTCTGGACCAGACCTGGGATCTCACTGATGTGGGAGCTCCCAGATAGAAACTGCCCTCCCGAGGCACATCAAACCCTGCTTGGCAGCTTCGTTTTAGAGATTTTTAGGGCATCTCCTGGGAGCTTAGAAGTCACACCACCAACATGTTCCAGAGGTGGGACCCTCTGGGTCCTAGACCAGCTCTCTCCCCACCAGGCCAGGCTACTGCTCGGGAGCAGGGCATACCAGCCCAAAAGTGAACCTGGCCCTGCCCTCACAGGACCATGGGACATGAAGTCCAGGCTTTCATCGACCTCCCTGAGGCCATAACAGCAGGCAGGGCACAGAGTGGAGATGGGGTCCAATGCCAAGTCCAGGGCTCCCCCCACCCTCCGGGCTTCCCCAGGCTTTTCTGCAGTTCAGACACTGTAACTTAGATGATCAGCCCAAGAAAGATAAAGACTCCAAGTGAAGGCTCCCTTGAAACATTTGGTTTTCTTTCACTCAAAAGGGACATTTAAAAAGGTGAGTGAGTCCCAAGAGGATCTGGTGGTTTTAAAACTGCAAAAGTCTGAAAGGCAAAAATTGACTAAACTGGCATGGCAATCTTTGCATGCCTCGTGTGGACACACCAGTAGTGACTCTTCTCGGGTTTCATCCATCCATTCTGTAGATTTTGTACATCTCTAGTTATTTTCACATCATCTTCCCCATTTGAATGTCACCTCCTTGAGGGCAGGGACAGTTTCTTTTTCTGCCTGGTACCATGGCTAGAGAGCCAGTCTCAGACCCAGGAAAACCACAGCTAAAGACCGTGTCTGCCGCATCCTGGCTATGAGACCCTGGGTACCTCACTTCCTCTCCCGTGTTCTAGGCAGCCCTCTGTAATGTCAATTAAGTTGGGGCTTTCTTACTGTTTTAAAATGATTAATTAAGTGTCTTTGGGTCTTAGTAGGTGCTAAGCCCTAGGCCCAAACCCCTATTAGGTGCTAAACCTATGTGGGTGTGAATTGGTAATTAAGGTGGGGCCCCAGGTGGGGCTAACTAAGGGAGGCCTGATTAGATCTTTGCTCCTAAATTTGCCCCAAACCCCTATTAGGTGCTAAGCCTATGTGGGTGTGAAGCTCCCAGGGTCCTAAGGGGAGGTGCTAACTCCAGAGTCAATCATAGGAGCCTAAGTTCTGGTCGCTCAGATGATGTTTGATGACGTCTGAAACTGTATAAAAAAGGGAAGATAGAGCCCTTTACTCAGGGCTCTCACTCTTGGTGGTGCGATGATGTGGAGACTCCAGGCAGCTGTAGCTAAGAGCCCTCCAGCTTGCCCGGATGTCCGGACTTGGTTTTCTTGGTAACTATGAATTGTGATTTGTTCTGTTTCTAATGTATCTTTGTATTTGTATTTGCTCTGAAGTTCAGGGTGCTGGCTTTTTCCCCTGAACTAAGTGAATGATGTTTGTACGTTGGATTGAAATAAGATTGTTAACCCCTTGACATTGCTCTCCTTAGTAAAGCAGATCAAAAGAACCTATGCTGGCAGCATCCTTGTTGTTGGGCTTGTGCTGGTTTTTCACCCCCACAACAGCTGCTAGCTGGATTGTTGTAACACCTTGCAAACCTTTATACTAGAGAGAAGCCACCAGCCAACCTGTGCTGGTAGAGTGTGTCCCAAGGACATTCCACATCCAATGCCTTACTCCCATCCTCCTGAGTGTCTCCTGCTCTTAGCACATGGGAAGGACGTAACCAATGCTTGTTGGCTGATTTCATTGTTTGGGAAACTGGAAGCAATTCTTAGTTTCCAAAATCTGCTCCAGTCCCATCTCCGAATCACAGATTTGTGGAGACCATCTGGTCTAAGCTCCCCCTGAACAGGAATCCCTGTGGCAGGAGATGGCCGTCCGGCCTGTACTGAAGACCACCAGGGAAGGAGGAGGCCGCTAGTGCCTGGGCAGGATCGCTCCACTTTGGAAGCCCTCTACTCATTAGGAAGTGTGTTCTCCTGCGTGGAGTCAAAATCAAACCTCTTGAAACCACTCCTCATGAGCCTCATCTTACCCACTGGGGCTGAGCACAAGAATCCCAAGCAAAATATCATTAGTATTTTCAACCAACATACACACGGCAGTGTATCTGATTGCCTCATTATTATAGTCATTCTCCTGGACACACACTCTGGTTTATTGACATCCTGTCTCAATGTCCCTCCCAGGACCAAACACACTATTCCAAATGTTGTCTGGCCAACACATAGTATACATCCAGGTTTCACTCACCAATGGACAGGGGAAGGATGGAGATCTATGCTTATCACCCCAGGAGAAGCAGCTGAAATGGTTGGCCTGGGGGATACTCCAATACCTCCCCTACCCTCCTCCAGCCACCCCAAGGAGGCTCTTTCTTCTCTCTTCTCCCCCCTCTCGCTCTCTCCCTCTCTCTCTCTCTCTCTCTCTCTCTCTCTCTCTCTCTCTCTCTCTCTTTCTTTCTCTCTGTCTCTCTGTCTCTCTCTCTCTCTCTCTCTCTCTCTCTCTCTCTCTCTCTCTCTCTCTCTCTCTCTCTCTCTCTCTCTTTCTAGCCTCATTACATATCTCTTGCCTCCTACACATTGGTCTTCTCTCTGTTCCTCACACCTTGTACTCAATCTCCCACCTCTGGACCTTTGCATTGGCCATCCAACACACCTTGAATATACTCCTTCCTGGCCTCTGTCTTCAAGACACAGCTGCAGCACCGCCCTCTACATGAGGTCTCTCCTGATCCCTCTGTTTTCTAGTGTTTTCCTTCCCCAATTGTACATAAATACCACAGCATCTTCTGAATTTATCCTCCTGGTATTTCTCTATCCTGCATAGCTATGCACATACACATGTGTATGTACACACACACACACTTGTAGTCTTCCTCCAACAGACTGCAAACTCCTTGCTGGCAGAGACTGTTTCATGGGCTGTACTTGCATTGCCAGGACCTAACCTGGCACCCAGCACGCAGTGGTTGCTCAGTAAATAATTGTCGATGGATAGAGTCTTTTTTGGACACTGTCCCCTTTTAAATGAAGCCGAAGACGGCAGCGTGGCTGATCGAGCACCCGACATGGAGTTAGGAGGGTCTGGGTTCAGATCCTGCCCCTACTCTGCTCAAGGCATTAAACCTCTCTAACCCACAGGCTCCTCTTACGTCTAGAGTCTGGGCAATCAGAGCACCTGGCATCCGGCGTGTAGTGAGCATGATTTGTAGATCATTGAGCACTTAGAGAAACGCCAGGTCTTATCATTTCTTATTCTTGTTGCTCAGGGACTTCAGAGGGATTCTGCACGCACCCAGAACCGCAGAACGTCAGGGTCACTTTTCAATCACACGCCTGAGCTCTGATCATCTCAGACCGTCCCAATGGAGGTGAGGTCTGGGCTCAAGCCAAACGTGTTCTTACCACAATCCACGGGGATCCCACCACTGCGCGTGAATGCAGAGCTGAATTCACTTCTGACTGAATCTACTTCCTTCATTGAGTTGAATTCCAGGAAATATTCCGGGTCTGGGCACACCAGAATGTGCACCTGCCCTCAAGGAGTGGACTTCCCAGTACACGAAGGTGTACACGTTATAATACGCTACAGAAGCATCATGGAACTGTCCCAGTTCTTTGCTATGGCACAATTTGTCGTATCCAAGTCCATTGAAAAGAAGTGGGTCAGTGGCTGGGTTTGGATCCCTTTGTGTCATAGAGATTTTATTTTCTATGAAACCTGTAAAATGATTTTAAAATAACTTTGAGGAACTAGGGACAGGAACAAAGAGATTGCATAGCACCTAGAGTTTTCTTTGTCCCACTCACCAGCCAGGCCTACACCTTCCTGAGTCACTGAGGTTAAGAGCTACGGATTATTGTACTGGGTAAAATCTCAGGCCAGTATTGAATTTCTGAAAGTCCCTCCCAGGGGCCTTCTACAGTAGCATGGCTGTCCTCCATGACCTCCAGCTCCAATGGGTAGGAATGTGCCTCCAAAGCGTCCGAGGCTCCCCTGGGTGATCTGTTAAGAACTGAGTCCAGGAATGTATCTAAATCTTCCTTGAACCTATTTATATTTTCAACCAGGACCACCTCTGGAGGCAGAGAATTCTGTTAACAAAAGGAGTTCCTTTCTTCCTTTCAAAGTTAGGGCTTTGAAGGTCCCCCACAATTCCGTACTAATGTCCACAGAAGGAGAATTGGTCATGAGGGCTCCAGAGATGCATGTGCCAGCTGCAGACATACACAGTAAGGAAGGGACAGAAGCCAGTGGGCGTGGGCAGGCACTTTCCACCATGATGGTTTGCTTCCCCTCTATTTTTAAGCTAAAGGAAAGGAAAAGATAGATTTATTCTCGATAACTGAAATTGCAGGTATCCTTCAGCAGAGAGAAGGAACTGGTGGAGAATCATCTTCAAATTTGTTTCCATTTTTGTCACTGTAAGTACTCAAGGCCAAGCTGATCGGTGAACTCCAAGGCCACCACGCATCACCATGTCTCCAGGTTTTTTCCTGTCCTATGAAATATATCCAGGAGGAGGGATTGGACTTGTGATCTCACTGGTTTAAGAACTGAACAATGATGAGAGAGGAGACTTATTCTCCCCAGGAAGACTGGCACTTTCTTTGTAACCTGGAGTTGGAGAGAGTTGCTCAGGGCCCTGAGAGATTAAGAACTTGTCCAGGGTCACAGTCAGTCTGGATCCCAATAAGTTACTTGAACCAGGTTTTAGAAGCTGATGCTCTTGATCCACAATGCCGAGCTGCAGTGGGGCAGACCCTTCCATTACTATCTTAAATTTGAATTCTGATGAGGTGGTTGGGACAGTCCAGCATTTATAATTTCATTTTTATGAAGCTTTGTCTTTGCACCATCCGAAAAAGGCCATGAGAAAATGACAACCTCATGGAAAGCTGTCCAGAGGATGTTAAGTAATCAGAGGAACTGGGTTCAAATTCTACCTCTTACATTATCTGTAGGACCTTTGGCATCACTTAACCCCCATGGGCCTCAGTTTACTCTTCTGTAAAATGGGGAGGGTGTTGGACCAGGTGGCATCTGACATCCTTCCTATAATCCTGTGTCCTTAATTCATGCCACTCAAAACCTTGTGCCTGGTAAGAAGGTGGCCCGAGAAATGAGGGGACGAGAGAAGACAAGGGACAGAGGAAGAGAGAAAAGGAGGCAGACAGTGCTGGTGGGGTCCCCTCCCACCTCTGACCCTTTGTGCTAGGGTGGCCTTCGGGCTTCTGGGACTCATGGAGGGGCAGGCCTAGGGACTCAGGTCTTGTCCAGCTTCAGATCTAGGGTCCTGGGAGTGGGGGTGGGCTTGGCAGTGCCTGGGGATGTCTCCGCCCACGCTGGGCAGACACGGGACTGTACTCACTCATTGCGGGTGTTCTTCTGGCCACAAAACTCCCCATTGCTGTCTGTAGCATAGGCCACTTTCTTGGCATCCCCATAGGCCCAGGCTGCGGGAGCAAAGAGAATGACATCAGCGACGGGCAGTCTGAGGCAATTAAAATGCTCCCCCTGCAATGAACCCGTTGCCCCAGAGAGCCAAGATTATTGATTTCCCTTACATGGTCATTTCTTAATGAAAAACAAGATGAGATACAGCCGAATCCATCAGAAAAGACGTTCCTCTCCATCCCTCCGGATTCAGCTGGTCTGCGGCCAAAGCATGAGGTAATGCACTTAGAAGATGACATTTATGCAAATGAGGAGAGGACCGGGGGACAAGAGCTTGCTTGGCTGAGAGCCACGGCCTGATGGCACGCGACCAAGTGACAAATGTGCAGGGAATAAGATGATGTCACTGTTTGTGGTCAAGTAAGGGGGGTGGCCTGTCTTGAGTCATTGTTAGGAATGGGGTGTGATGGGCTGATTGTGGAGACGGGCCCCAGTGAAGGGGGCTACCTCCCATTCGGGTGAAGTTAAGGTTCTAGAGCTAGGAGGGACTACCCACCTCAGAGGTCATCGAGACCCACTCCTGCCTTTATGGAGGAGACCACTAACTCGCCCAAGGTCACACAGGCTGTAAGGGACCAAGGCAGGATGGGACCCATTTCAGAGCCAACATTCCTTTTGCCGTTCTCATTGGCCTTGGGGTTCTGGGATTTCACCAATGTGGGCAGTCCCTGCAGACGGGGGCCCGTCCACCCTTCAATGTAGGGGCTCTGTGAGAGAACTGGTCCCCAGACTCACCCCCATCCCCGGAAGCCAGCTCGGGAATGGTCTCAGTCCATGACATCATGCTGCCTTGGAAGATAATTCTTATGATGGTCTTTGAGGGGAAGCTGCTGGGATAAATCGGCCCTAAAAGGTGCCTTTCGGCATTATCTCCCCAGGATTCTATTTCATCTTTTTTTTCTGGAAAGGTAAAATAGTCACTTTGGCAGAGGCATCATTATTCTCGTCTTAATATCAGTATCATTCCCACGTGGCAACTGAGAGCTTGGGCCCAGACAGGGCTGATTTTCACCTGCGCCAGAGAGAGTCAGGCCTTGGGAGCAGCTTGCAGGGAGGGCTAGGGATGGGAAGGCCTGAGCTCAGATCAGCCTCACATGCTGATGGTGGTGGGAGGACCTTCAGAATGTCATTTCCATGCTTCAAGCCTATTTGCTTTTCTGGGGAATGAAGAGATTGGCCTTGAAGGCCTCGAAGGTCCCTTTAGAATTGATGACCCAGGAGTTCATGGCATCATTGGGAGATCTCAAAGTGTACCACAGACATCATCTTCCAATCTGTCACTCCACAAAGACTAAGCCACCTGTTGGCCCGGTGACCTTGAATCAGTCTCCCAGAGGACTCGGGGCCAGGGCTCCAGTGCTCAGACATGGTAGCATAGAAAAGGAAATGATCCACTGGTCTTGGTGGCAGGACCAGTGAGTGAACAAACTTGAGTAAAACGCACATACTGCCGTTCATCATTTGAACTTCCTCAGTTAGTCCTGATTTCTGGGAGGAAATGCACTGATACTTTGGGGGTGGGGTGGGGCATGGGCAAGGTGAGGTGGTTTCATCAGTGTAGTGAACTCCCAGTATGAAAACTCATTCCCCCAATGCAGGTCAGCACCTTCTCTGTAACTTGGCTGCTGAGGCACCAAAGATATAAGGGACTTGCCCAGGGGCAGGCATTTCGGAGATAGGCCTTGAACCCAAGCTGTGGTGCCATCCATCACACCACAGCACCTCCCACGGAAGTGCCGATGATTTCCCCAGCCTGATAGAGGCTCTGGCTTTTTGTTCTTTATAGATGTCAGCTTCCTCCTCTCCAGCAGAGATTGGATTTGAGTTTAGTGTATAATTCAATCATCTTTATGGCCACTTTATTACGTCTGACTTTGATAAAAAGAAAAAGAAAAAATCAATTCTCCCTTAAATTTAGCTGAGAATCCTGACAGTGAAAAGCATTTTCTCCCAGCTCCCATTCCTGTCCATTAATCCAGGCTTGTCCTTTAAAGATTCAGGCAGCTTGAGGAGCCTCCTGGTCTAGCGCCTTCTCAGAAGCCGCAGAGGCTAGACCTGACTCCTCGCCCTTGCTCATCCCCTTTCATAACTCACTGCACCCAAGACCTTTCCTGATGGTGCAGTCCCCATCCCAAACAACATGGAGCTCCTGGTTCCCAGAGCTGAGATCCTGACATGGCCATGGTATAGATTAGATGAACCAATGAAAATACCTCACACTTTAATAGAGAATCAAGTCTGATGACTGGGGAGATTTCAAAGTCAAAAGGGGGTCCTTTACAGATGAGGAAATTGAGGCAGAGATGGAAGTGGCTTCTCCAAAGTCGGGAAGATCATGAAGCGCTGTCCTCACAGCAGACCCGGGACGTTGTCCCCTTTTCATGGATGGTTCACCTGAGGCTCTGTGAGGTTACTGTACGCGAATGTCCTGATGTCACAGGAGCACAGGACTCAGAGAACACCTACACATCTACATATGATCAAACTAAGACCAAGAGCTATTGAGTTGGCCAAGGTGATGGAGGCGGCCAGGGGCAGGGCCAGGGCCTGGGTGCCCTGACCACAGACACAGCCCTCCTTCCCTCTACCATGCATACTTGCTGGAACTCAAACCCTCTGGCTTCATATCCAGAGTCTTCTCCAGCCTGACTTGCCATTTGGCCAAGTCATCTCCTTGTATGGGGCATATAAGGTGTCCCCAATGTCTTAGCTTAAAATGGAACTGAGACTTTGGGGACACCCAGAATGCTCATTTCAAATGCTGCCTTCTCCCCACAAGAGGCCCTTCCTGAGCTTATGTGCCTTATAAACATTCCAAGAAACATTCTACTCCCAGGGAGGCAGACCAACAATTTACCAAGTCCCTGCTCCGTAGACTGTGGCCTCCTTACTTGGGGAGGAAATGAAACCTGTAAGGTCCAGAGCATCACAGCCCTCCCCTGCCCCAGCTCCTGCTTTTGGGGTAGAATGAATCTAAGATGGTGTAAAGTAGGGTCCTTCAGACCATAGGGAGTGTGGCACATGGCTGGTCAGGGTTTTCTATTGTGTTTGTCTGAAGATCAAAGTCAAGTCTTTCTAAATAACAATCCCAGGATGGAGGCTGGCTCACCAAACTTATCCGTCTGTAAAATGGACATCACCATAGAACCTACCTCCCCAAGTTGTTGTAAGGATAAAATGATACAACACTTAGAAAAGACTTTGCAAACTTTAAACATTCTATAAGTGCTAGCTGTTATTTCTTTCTTTGCTTGTTTGGCACAGAGAGCAGAGTTCTGGGCCTAGACTCAGGAAGGTCCCAGCACAACCTGACCCACACTCTTACTAGCTGTGTGACCCTGGGCAAGGCACTTAACCTCTGTTTGCCATAAATCTGGGATAATAAGAGCACCTACCTCGAAGTGAGGGACAAATGAGATGATCTACACAAAGTGCTCTGGAAACCTTAGTGCACTATGCAAATGGGAGCTATCGTTACTGGTATGATGGCAATTTACCTGAAGCTATGTCATCTACACACTGGAAGATCTCTCCTCTTCCATTTGGACCGCTCCGCCTCACCAACGTCCCTTCATGAAGAAGTCGAGATACCCTCCCCCAGTCTCTGCCCTGCTTAACCTCACCCCCATACTCCTTAACAAAGTACAGCTTGGTCCAGATGGACCCCCTGAAATGGTCTCATGTATAGGAAAGGGCACTGTTCAAAGTAATAAGTACGCAAAATGTGGTAACTGCTTCCAGATCCCTGGAAATGTTCAGTGAGAATTCGAATGCTGCGGCCACTTCAGGGGAATTCATTGGTCGTACCAACTGGGCCTCGGATGAATCTTTGAAACACTCCCTTTTATGTGGGCTTTCCAACTGACTGCTTCATTTGTCATGGATGCTTCCCCAGCAGAGCCCCCATCCAGAGTCAGGCTTCCAGTACGATGCCTACCAAACACCATCACCCCCGTGCCCAGCACTCACTTCACTGTTTTCCAAGCTGGGTGTGCTAGTCCAGGGAATGGAGCTCTTCCGAGGCTCCACCTGTCTCTGTATTTCTTCCCTCGTTCCCCCCATTAAAGGAGCAGAGAGGAAGGAGGAAGCAGAGGGCTTTCCTCTCTTACCATCCTCTTAGCTTTAGAAAGGCTGCTGAAAGCAGCTGAGACAGAGACAAGCTGCTGCTTGAGGGAGGAGAACTCCATCTGAAGAATAAGCAGAAATTAGCTTAATGAAAGGTCAGATGCAATGCCTGCAAAGCCTGGCTTGAGGGCCATGGAGGCTTTGAAAAGCGGCAAAAGGCCAGGCTGATCCTCTGGGCAGAGAGACCCTGGCCAGGCCTGACCTCCAGAAGTGCATGATTTAAATCGTGTATACTTCTCCAACTGATGAGTCTCAGAGAGCCTGATTAGAAAAAGGAGTTTTTAAAGAAAGGCTCATGTTTTCCTGTTAACTATTTCAACACAGTTTCTGAATGTTGCCTATTTACTAGGAATTATGAAGGCAGTTAGATGGAACAGTGGGGAGATTGGATTTGGAGTTAGGAAAACCTGAGTTTGAATCCTGCCTAGCTCTGTGAGCCTCAGCAAATCCTCTAAACTCAGCCAACCTCAGTTTCTTCATCTGTAAAATGGAGATAATGATACCTCCTACTTCACAGGGTTCTAATGAGGATCGAGAGGTGACATATGTAAAGGGGATTGCCAGCACAAGATCCTATATAAATGCAAGGATTATCCTTATAGCATATATTATTATATTACAGATGAGACCTTTTCTCTGCTCCCCAAACCCCCTTACACCTCTCCAAAGCACAAATTATATCTCTAAAATAAAGCAACTTCATCTGTCTCCATGGTCTGGGACAAACGGAATCCAAATGACAGGTAAAAAAAATCAATCATGAACTGAGGCCTGTCCTGAGGTCCCACAGCAGCCACCCCCCACCATCCACCACAGCACGGTGATGAGTCTGTGCTCACTGACCCAAGGATGGCAGCTTCCAGCTTCCAACAGATCCCCACCCCACAGGCCCAGGACCTCCTCCCTCTCTCCAGCCACTGGAGCATTCTATGCTGAAAAGGATTTCTTCAGAACAGAGGAAAGAGGGAAAGACATAGTCTGGGCTTGAAATAGGCTTAACCCCAAACCCCAACTCCAGCCATTTCTTACAGAACCTCAGAGACCCAAACTCTAAACAAAAGTGGTGGCATCAGAGTGAGTGCTCAGAACTGCTGGAACAGAGGACTAAGGAACAGAAGGAAGGGGGCAGGAGAGCAGACTGTAGGGTCCTGCACCAAGCCTGAGGGAATGGAAGAATGGCACCTCCAGAGAAAGACCTCATGGGGGTCCAATGCAGATGGAAGCATACTATTTTTAAAAAATTCTTTCTTCTCCTCCCCCACCATGAGAACAGTGCGGGGGGAAGGAGGGGAGAGGAACTGGGGTCACTTCTGTTCCCTCCAAAATCACTTGGGGTAGAGACCTACACTAGTGAACTGTGAATTGCCCAGCCTGGGAGGAGACTGGGGTGCTTTGAGATCCAGACCCCGAGGATAGGGTCAGAAAGTGAGAGATAAGGGGTCATAATGGGAAGAAAGATGAACCAAAGACCTCCCAAAGAAGAAAACTCAAAACTAACCCTAACCCTAAATGTGCGTGGCGTAGACACGATTTCAAAGAAAACTTTCACAGAAGCAGATAAATCAATGGGGAAACATTAACAGCAGAAAGAAGCATGGCTTCCAGACTGAGCTCAGGCATCTAGGAATAAACATGTTAAAACAAAGGAAAACAATCCGACACTCAGTGAGCAGAGGACCCCGTGGAGTCTGAGGAGAGCGTGGAACCACAACACACTGTTCCAGAGCAGTTTAAAAGAGAAATGAGAATTATGGGAGCAGAATTTAGGTCCAGCACAGAAAAAATCATGGGCAGAATAGAAAAGCCGGAATCTGTGATGACAATCCTCCAGAGACACAAGAGAGAGAACGAGAGATTGGAGATGCAGACGTGCAGAAAGGAAGGTGGAGCTGGAATAAGAGAAGCAAAAATCAAGAACATTCAAAGAAACCGTGCTCCCTGCACAAGCAAAGAAAGGGCAGGTAGAGACAACCTAAGGACCACAGGTCTCCTAGAGGAACATGACAAGACAGACAAATCGAGAGAGAGAAATTTCACACACACACACACACACACACACGTGCACACGCACATGTGCACACGCATACACACACACATTTTGATGATCAGTCTCCTTATTTCTAAAATGGCTGCTCCTCCTCTCCAGTCTATTTACCTAGCTGCCAAATCATGTTCTTCAATGTGAGTGAGGTCCAACCATCTCATTCCATGCTAGCACCTCTAGGATAAAATAAATAAAATAAAATAAAGCCTGGTTCCCCACTACTTTTCAGATCATTTCATATTGCTCACCACCTTTCATACATTTGATTTATTCCAGCCAAATCAGATTACTAACTGTTCCTTATATTAGATCTACCCTCTCCTATCTCCCTGTCTTTGTACAGGCTCCTCCCCTTCACCGTATGCTCGCGCGCACACACACACACACACACACACACACACCCCTCCTCTGTTTCTCTTGAGCTCTTTCTCTCTGAATCTTCAAATCCCTGGGGCAGTTAGGTGGTATTGTGGATAGAATACAAGACCTGGAGTCAGGAAGACCTGAGTTCAAATCCAGCCTCAGACACTTACTAGCTGTGTGACCCTGGGCAAGTCACTTCACCCTGTTTGTCTCAGTTTCCTCATATATAAAATGAGCCGGAGAAGGAAATGGCAAACCACCACAGTATCTTTGCCAAGAAAACCCCATGAGGTCACAAGAGTCAGACACAACTGCAAATGAATTATCATCATCGTCAACAACAACATAATAAGAATAATTATAATAAGAGAGTTGGTCAAGAAAGCACTCTAAGGGTTCTGAGGTAGGAGCCTTCAATGGCTCCCATTGGGAGGAATTAGGGAATGCTCAATGGAGGAGGCGGCTTTGGGTTGGACTTTGAACTATGGGTCAGATTTTGATAGCGAAATAGGGGAAGGAATCGGAAGGAGAGATAGGAGCCATGTTATGGAGACAGATGAGCATAAATGGTACTCATGTGTATTGATAATTAAGGTGGCACTTTTTTACTGTTTTCTCTTTTGGAGCACTTATTCAATCAAGCGCTCTTGAAGAGTCCAGCCTTTGTTTCCTTGATTAAATTAGGAGTCTTTGATGACCTCCTTGCCTCAAGGGAAAGCCTAGTTTACATGGGTTTGAGTCACATATTTGTAAAGTCAGAAGCCTTTAGGCCACATGACCCTGGACAAGATATATAAACCCAGAGGCTGGTGTTCTCCCTTGGGGCTCTGAGCCACTGGAGGAATGGTGTGTGACTCTGGGCAAGCCATTGTTAAGAGCTCCCTGGCCCACAAACCCAGATGTTTATGCTTTCCAGGAAACTATGAATTGTGATCTGGTCTGTTTATATTGTGCATTTTTGTAACTTGTTTATATTTGCTCTGAAGTTTAGGGTACTGGCTTTTCCTCCTGAACTAAGTGAGTTATGTATGTATATGTTGTATTAAAGTAAAATTGTTAACCCCTTAATGTTACTTTCCTTGGCTGCCTGTGCTGGCAGCTCTTGTTGCTGGTCTTGTTGGGTCTTACAGCCCACAACAGCTGCAAGCCACATTGCTGCTACATCACGCTACGATGAATATTATCCAGCTGGGCTGGAAAAGAAAGTACAAGAAGGTGGGAGGATGTGCCGAGGCTGGAAAGGTAGTCTGGAGTAATAACGCTGTTTGAGAACTCTGCACGTGGATTGTACGGATGCTAAAACACTACAATAATAGGATTGTAATAATTGTGACTATAATAATAATAAATAGTATTTCTATGATGCTTTAAGGTTTGTAAGGTAGTTTTTGAACATCTCATTTGACCCTCACAACGACCCTAGGAAGTAGGTGTTTCATTTTACAGATGAAATGGATAGCATTCATAGTTTTCATGTGCCTTGAGTTGACCCTTGAAGGACATTGAAGGTGAGGAGGGCGCGCTCTCCTAGCATGGGAGACTGAGGCACAAAGACAGAAAAGGAGGGCTGTATATGGAGAACAAGACGGGAAGTTTGTCTGCACAGTAGAAAGCACAGAGGTGTAATTGGCAATATGGCAGAAAAGTAGATTGGAACCAGTTGGAAGGCCTTTGAATGGTAAATAGAAGAGTGTGGTTTTTCTTCTCCCCACCAGAGTTTATTGAGTAGAGGGATAATATGGTTACACTTGAGTTTTAGGAAACTCGCTTTGGCAGGTGATGGGTAGGAGGGGGTACAGATGAAGCAGAAAGACCAATTAGTAGTCCAGGGGAGAGTCAGTGAGGGCCCGAATGAGGGGGGTAGCTGTGGGAGCTGAGAGAAAGGAGTAGGGGAGAAGGCTATGAGAGAGATGTGGTGGAGGTAGAAATGACCAAATTTGCCAAATAATTGGCTCTGGGCAGAGGTGAGAGCGAGAGATCCAGGAGGACCCAGAGGCTGAGAATTTAGATGATTGGAGGATGCTGGGAACTTCAAGAGAAATAGGGAAGCTCAATAGAAGAATGGCCTTGGGTGGGGTGGGGACCAAGAAGGGAGTGATGATTCTGAGGGTGCTGATAATGTTTAACAACCATCTTTCTGGAAAAAGAAAAAAAACTATGAAGAATGCTCTTTTAAGTAGAATATGCCTAATTAGCATTTTCTCAATTGCTTTCTCGACTCTCAGCTACTTGAGTAAACGTGCTGGAAGACTAAAGAATCATAGGCACCAGGCTGTCAGGGATCTTAGGGAGCATCCAGTTCAACCCCTGATTTTGTAAGTGAGGAAACTGAGGTCCCAAGAGCGAACGACCGGCCCAAGTTCAAACAGAAGAGCCAAGTTTGCAAGCCAGGTCTTCTGACTCTGGACCCAATGGGTTTTCACCTGTAACCCCCCGCCTAGAGAATCAGTGTGACGAGTGGAGAGCCAGTCACCTGCTACCGATGAAGTAACAGTCTGATAGTATAATGGCTCACTTCCATTTTTATGGCATGCAGCGGCTATAAGTACTTTCCATGATCTTGACTTCTTTGACAGAAAGAAAAGTCCTTTATAAGGCAGAAGGGGAGGATTGTGGGAAGATGGCAGAGTAGGTCAGAAAATTCCAAGCTCTCAAGATTTTCCCCCACAAAAGGGTTAAAATAGCACCTTGGAGAGAACAAAGTGTGGGTAGAGACAAAGAAGAATAAGGGCACAACAGGAATCTTCCTGGGACAATTTGAGAAGATCCAAAGAAAAATCTCAGGACAAAGTTTGGTCCCTGAGTGGAGTAAACACATCCAGGCTAGGTTCTGTTTTAACAACAAGCTGCAAGCCGCTTAAACAACTAGGGGCAAGCCTCGGGGTTAGTTGGTCTGAGAGGCTGCCTCAGCCCCAGCCACTGGAACTTTTCACCCCGGGATAGTGAGGGGAGTCAGGCGTTTGAGCCCAGGAAGATTGAGGGAACCTCTGCTGATGAGGAACGCCAGACCCAGCTGTGCTGCAAAGAGCTTTGGGGGCAAGAAGCAACCCGCACAGGCCTGGTTAGTGCAGAAGCAGTGCGGCAGAAAGCCCCTGGCTGTGGGCACTTAGAGGAGGTTGGAGGTTTGGCTTTGGTTCCAGGTTAGAGGGGAGAACTGAAGATCTGGGGCGAGAGGCACCATTTCCCATACCCCAGGGCTAGAGGTGATTACAAAAATCAAGCTATTACCACAAAAAATGCAAAGGCAGAGGAGAAAGAATCCAACCATAGAAACCTATTAAGGGAATAGAGATGACCGGGGTTCATCTTCAAAGGAGGATACTGAAGTAAAGAAACCCCCAAAGGGTCATGTCAAATTGTCACCTGCCTAAAAAGAATTTATAGAAGACCTTAAAAAAGACTTTAAAAATCAAATGACAGAGATGGAGGGAAAACTAAAATAAATAAATAAATGAATGAATGAATGAATGAATAAATAAATGAGAATAATCCAAGAAAGACAAGAAGGTTATGAAAGGAAAATCAACCAATTAGAAAAGGAGATCCTGAATCTCAAGGAGGAAAACCATGCCTTGAAAATAAGAATTGGGCAAAGTGAAGCCAGTGAAATTAGAAGAGATCAAGAAATAATTAAACAAAACATGAATATTATATCGTAGCCTTCTGGGGAGTGGGGGGAGGGGGGAAAAGAACTAAGTTAAAAGTGCATGGCAGAGAACAAAAGAAAACACAAGGAAGCAAAGAAAAGAAGGGACAATTCTCAACACAAGGTGTATTATTTATCATACAGGCTTTCTTGAAATGAAAATTTATTGTTACATATTTTGAATCCTCTCCTGTGTTCTGCTATGCACATGACATGCTTTTTTTCTTTCTTTATTATTTAAGTTTCAATATTTAAGTTTCTGATATGTTTTTGTTTCTTTTCTCTATTATGTATTTGTGTTCTGGTAAAATATAATAAAAAAACTGTTAAAAAAATAAAATAAGGCAGGAGGTATGAGTATTACTATGATCAAGGTATTGATGAGGAAAGCATCTTGATCTCACCTGGATGTTTGGCTCCCCATTATCTTGCCTTGAAAACAAACTCACTCTGGGACCACTTAGCCCGTTCAGAACTCTCACCCTATGTTCTTCTTCCTACAAAGCTTCGTTGCACTCCTGGGTCCTTCTGCCAACTTTTCTAGTCAAATCAACAAACATTTATTAAGCCTCTCCGATATGTCTGGAGGCACCGCTCTTTCAAGGTCATGATTTGGGCACATCTATGCCATGGTCATTCACATTAACATGGCTCCACCTACTTTCTCACAGTGATTCTGGAGTAATAGAGTCCTTCCCAGTTCCAAAGAAATGTAACAAATGCAGGAGAAGGAACACATGCACACACAATCCTGAACAATCGCAATTTTCACCCCAAGTAAATAAAAGTCATTCCTCCATGTGGTTCCTTATGGGTTTCCCTACTCACCAGCACCATGAGAACCTGCATCCAACAAGTACTCAAAGCCGTCTTTATAAAATACAATCCAACAACCATTTATTGAATGCCTCCTGTATGCCAGATCTTGTTCTTTTCAGGGTGGGCTGGGTTGAGAAGACTACAAAGATAAAATGAAAAAGTCTCTGCCCTCAAGAATCTTAAATTCAAAGAGAAATAATTTTCATGGAGGCGAGGAAACAAGATCCCTACAAGGGATATGAGAGACCAGAGTTAGAAAGCACTTTTCAGATCGTTTCATCCAGCTTTACTTTACAGATTGGGAGCCACAGAGAGATCACATGATCTAAGATCATGCAGGTAGGTCTTGAACTCAGATCTCCGAACTCCAAATATCCTCCACCCAAACATCTAGCTCAGATGGTTGTCCAGATGAATTCTGAAGTTCGCCCAAAATGAGGACCCCAAGACCTCCTCTGTGAGCTTCTTCTAAACAGTATACACCCAATGATGACTTTCTCTTATTGAAATGGAATCTTTCTTCCTGCTGTTGAAACCCCTTTGTTCTCATTTAAGCTCAGCAGATCAGCAGCCTGCTTCACTTGCCGGTCTTCACTCTTGGAGGCACCATTTAGGCAATCTCTCTTTTCTCCAGATGAAATCAAAATCATTTTACCTCATCATTTTTCTTTGTTTGAAACTCCTGACTGCAATTTTCCAGGCCTTTAAAAAATATTATTCGTCTTCATTGGACTCCCTCCAGTTTCTACCCATCCATCTTCCTGTGTGGAGTTCCAAACTAGACCCGATACTTTATCACTAGCCACCATAGTTCTCAAGGACGTCCAACACAGACTCCCACTGACTCACCCCATGTGTTAAACACCCAAACTTACTTCTCGTTGACTTGTTGGGTTTCTCTTGTCTCTCCTAAAGACTGCACTTGTCACATTCTAATTACTTTGAATGTTCAGAATAATAGAACATTGTTCAGCTGATAGAACATAGGTTTAGACCTGGAAGAAACCTTAATGTGCTCACCAAAACCCCTCATTTTATGATTAAGAGATGAATGCCTAGGGCAGCTAGGTGGCTCAGTGAGTAGAGCACTGGCCCTGGAGTCAGGAGGACCTGAGTTCAAATCTGGGCTCAGACACTTGACATACTTGCTAGCTGTGTGACCTTGAGAAAGTCACTTAACCCCAGTTGCCTTGCCTTCCCCCTCAAAAAAAAAGCCAAAAAAATAAACCAAGAGACAAATGCCCAGAGAGACAAAAGGATTTGCCCTAGGTGATAGAGGCAGCATGTGGCATAGGGAGAATTAGGCTCACCTAGGTCCTCTGACCCCAAACAGTCAACTAAGCCACTCTGAGAAGGGGACCATGGGCTTCACCAGCCTGCCAAAGGGCAGGCTGAAAAATTCAGCTGCAGAGTTAACTGAAGATGAATATCTTTGTTTACCCTCAACCTTAGTTTTTAAAAAAAAACCTTATTTATTTGCTATCCATTTATTAGAGCAGTTTGTGTTTGTAAGTAACTGCTGAAATGTCACATCATTCTTTAACAAAAAGGAATATCTGATTGAGCATGTTTATTAAGAGTTTATTTCTCTCAGTTCACTGCATGATGAATTAACAAAACTCTGGTGACTCTCTTTGCAGGGCTGCCCTCTCTCCTCTTCACTCCATAGTGAACTTGTCTAAATCCTTATCTTAAGGTTTTAGAATGTGCAGATGAATCAGCTTCTTGCTATCATGCATTTTCTTGTCATGGAGAAAATAAATAAACATGTCTTCTGTTTCTTTCAGATCCCTCAAGGGCCAGCATGAAGCAAACCTGGGTAGCTAGGCTCTGTGGTGAGATCTGGACTGAGAACAAAGGAGAGAAGAGAAGAATGGAAGAGGGTAGAAGTCCTAGAAGCTTGATGTCTATGCCGATGTTGACTGCTGGTTATACTAGTGCTTTAGTTTAAATCTGTTAGTAGGTAAACAGGTCCACAAAGAGAAAAGCTAGGGATAGCCCTCCAAAAGACAGCAAGGGCCACAATAGAAAAGCCTTAAGCAGAAGCCCCCAGTGAAAGCATCCCATAAAAGAGTAGCAAAGTAATGTGAAAACGAGGTTAGCAGGTCTAATGATGAGGATGTTGAAAATACAAAGAGAAGAATTGTCACAGATATCAGGAAAATCATGCATGACTGGGACTGGGAAAGGACATAGGTCACTTGTCTAGAAAAAAAACAAGGAATAACCCATGAACAAGCCACATGCTCTGCTGATTTCCATGCACTCCCAGGGGATCTAGATGAAATTCCCAGCACGTTGGATGGACCCTTTGCAGAAGACTTTGAAGGTGTTTCTAGGTTGTAATCCACACCCTTTGAGGGTACCCTCATCAGTGAGATCCCAGACCCTTGAAAGTGTCAAAATCTTATTATTAAACCTCATAATATCTTTTAAGCATCTACAAAGCACGTAAAAACAATTCTGTCACCGTTTTTTTTTTATAATTTTTGAGTTCCCAATTCCCCCTATCCCATTCCTCTGATTCACAGGCCTAATCCATGTCTACTTCCAAGCCATCTACACTCCATATTGCCTGCACTCAGGCCATAACTCCCATCTCCCCCACTTCTGGAACCTTGGACTGGATGTCATGATCTGAGCGGTGAGCTTTTGGCTCATCGTGCCCAGAACCAGACCTCCCTACTATTTCTTAGCCATCTACATACCTATTTTCCCTCTCTTTCCAGCTCCCCTTTGTTTTCTGCTCCTACTAGAATGTAAGCTCCTTGAGGGCACAGACTAAATGTCCTGCCTTTGTTTACTGAGCAGGATCCCAGCTGCTTCCCACAGGGCCTGGCACACAGTAGGCACTTAATAAATCCTTTACGTACCTATCTCATAGGAAATATTTTCATGTTTTACATGTATTACCCCACCTGATCCTCACAACAAGTCTATGGTATCATCATTCCCATTTTATCGATACAGAAAATGAGACCCAGAGATGTTGTGACTGCCCAGCGTGCACACTAGTAACTGTCGGAACAAGGCTCCACGATGGACATTCCACTCACAGTGACACGCTGTTTCTCTAATGAACCTTCTTTATGATCATTCTTCTGCTGTAAAGAAGGCAGTTTGGCAGAGAAAGAGCAGAGATTCTGAGGCAGAGGAACCGGATTCAAATCCCTCCTTTGCTATTTCCTACCTGTGTGACTGTGGGCAACAAGTACCCTCCCTGTGACTCACGCTCCTTGCCTTTCAAACAAGAGGCCCAGTGATATAATGGAAGAAACACTGGACTTAACAGTTGGAGACCCAGGGTTCAAACCTGTCACTAGTCCTTAGGTCCTGCATAAGCTCCTTCTCTTCTTGGGTCTCAGTTTCCCCATCTGTAAAATCAGAAGGTTGGACTGGATGACCACTTTCCAGTTCTCAATCTTATGAAATCCTCAAGTGAATTATGCTCTGTCCTGCTTCATCTTTTTATTCTCCAGAAGACAAATCTTTCCTGAAAGAATGAAGGACGATTTCACTTCTTTTCTGGGACTGAAGAGTCTACTCCCTTCTCCTGTGCTTTCCACAACACTAAGGTATGAGCCAGACATGGCATATTCTCCTAAATGAAGCTGGCTTGCAGTGCCTCCTCTTCCCCTTCAGTCTGCCCAGAAGAGAAGCTCATTCTACAAGTGGTCCCTGACAGGAAAGGATGGCCGCAGCCACATGATCAGAAGTGCTTTGGATTACCTGTGCTCTCTGTCTGCCAAAGAACCCAGGGCCTGGCCACATCCAGACTCTCCTTCCCCAGAGAGCTCTACAGTCTTGATTGGGGAAAAGACCTGGGTCTGTGTCACCACTGTCTATGGCTGATTTCTGAGATTTGTGCCATCAGTGCCATTCATTGCTTCATGAGCATTAACAAAGTGCCTGCTGTATGGCAGGCATACAACACTGGTCCCCACCCTCAAGGACCTTGTGTTTTAGTAGCAGAGTACAGATGGAGAACAAACACGCTATTCAGATAAGTAAATACAAAATATGAAAAATTAACACAGAATTGTCCACTTCTGTCCCCTCCCCAGCACAGTGCTGGGCACAGAGAAGCCATTATCAAAATGGGCTCTTAGCACTCAGTTCAACCAAATACCCTTGAAGAGTTTGGCCTTTGTTTCCTTGATTAGACTGGGAGTCCTTGGTGACCTCCTTGCCTCAGGGGAGGGCCTAGTTTACATGGGTTTGAGCGGCATGTTTGGGACATCAGAGGCTTTTAGACCATGTGGGTTTAAGTCGCTTCTTTGTGACAATTCTTGGTCACGCGGGTAAGTCGCATGTATGACTCACCCTTGACCCTGAAAAAGAAATAAAATGAGGGTTTGGTTTTCTCTTTTTCAGAGCTCTGACCCACAGCCGTGGTGGCTCGAGTAACTCTGGGCCAGCCCTTGTTATGAGCTCCCGGGCTGAACTTAGATGTTGGTAACTATGAATTGTCTTTGGTCTGTCTGTCGATGTTTGTAATTTGTTTGTATTTGCTCTGAAGCTCAGGGTGCTGGCTTTTTCCCTGAACTAAGTGAATGGTATATGTATGCTGAATTAAAGTAAGCTTGTTAACCCCTTAATGTTGCTTTCCTTAGTAAAGCAGATCAAAAGAACCTGGGCTTTGGCAGCATTCTTGTTGTTGGGCTTGTGTTGGTCTTTCACCCCCACAGCAGCTGCTAGCCAGATTGTTGAAACAGTCTCACCCCTTGGCCCTAGCTTCTGATGCCTGGTCCTCATGCCATGCACACCATGAGCCCTCCCATGAGTCTGGACCTTTCCAACTCTAGCCCTGAAATCAGTGACCAAACCATCAGCATCCCACTGGAAAGGACAAGGCGATCTCTTGCCCTAAAGCCAGGGATGGGCTGGAGCTGGTCCAAAGAGGCTAAGGAGAGCTTCCTCTCACGGGACTTCCTGCACGTCTCAATAATGTCCTGCTTCCTTCAAGGAGCCTTTCCCAGTCCTCCTGAATCTTGGTGCCTTCCTCTGAGACCACCCCCAGTTTATCAGGCACATACCCTGTATGAACACACCGATCTGCATATTGTCCACTCTCCCATTAGATTCTGAGCTCCTTGAGATCAGAGACTATTTTTTGCCTCTTTTTGTACCCCCAGGGCTTAGCACAGTGCCTGGAACATGAAAGGTGCTTAATAAATGCTCCCTGGTGACTTAAGATGCCACTCAGACACCACCTTCTGTCCCTCAACTGCTAGTAACCTTCCTCCCAAACTGCTACTTGTATTTAACTACTTTGTATCTGTTTGTATCCTTTCAATTTGTATTTATATAGTCTATATTTTTAAATAGTCTTGTCTTTCCCACTGGAATGTTAGTTCATTACAAGTGGGGATTGTTTCATACTTTTACCTTCCATTCCTAGCACAGTGCCTGCTAGTCATTGCCAGCATCCACACCTCTAGCTTTCCCCATTCTCTAAGCAAGGCTGCATGTATGTCTGAAGAGAAAGTGGGCAGAGAAGTGATTTGTAAGTGATTTGGGTGGCATGTGATAAGATTACTTACAGACAAGATAGTGCAATCAGAGATTGAGATCTGGGGATCTCAGAGATTTCTTCTAGCCCTCTTGCTTTATGGAATGAATGAATGAATGAAAAAGCATTGAATAAGTGCTTGCTGTATGCAGGGAATCCAAATGGGAAAGACAAGCCCTGCTCTCCAGGAGCTCACAGGATAGGGAGGGACGACACATGGACATTTAAGAGCATCGTGGGAAGGAAACTGAGTTCCAGGGACTTTATCGCCCGGTGGCAGGTGGGAGTACAGCCAGGATTCAAACCCAGATTTTCTGACTCCAAAGTCAGAAGGCTTCAGTTGTTCAAGGACTGGTCATTCCATCACTTATGACCCCTCTCAAACTGAGTGGATGATGTCTGAGACATACCATGGCCTCCAAATCCAATGTCCTGGGCCTAACCTGGTGATGACCCTGTCTGAATTTGGACAGACTGGTCCTCAGACCAGACACAGTCCATCCCTAGACTCATAACCAGACAATGCAGATGGTGGTGATTTTAGCTGCTGCAAGTGATAAACTTGAGCAAATACAAATGGGTCACTAAACTGTACATATGAATTCCTGCCTCACAGATTGACTTAGAAAACCACATAATGGCATTATCTATGTGCTACTGCATTTTTGTTTATTTTGTTAATAAAGTCCCAATTATAGTTTAATCAGTTTTAGGGTCTGAGCTGCACTTGAGAGGAAGTCATGCAGGCTTTGAGCAGCTAGGTGGCAGAGTGGATAGAACACCAGGCCTCTAGAGTCAGGAGACCTGAGTTCAAATCCAGCCTCAGACACTAGCTGTATGACCCTGGTCATCTCCCTTAACCCTCTTTGCCTCAGCTTCTCATCTGTCAAATGAGCTGGAGAAGAAAATGGCAAACTGCTCCAGTGTCTCTGCCGAGAAGGTCACGAAGAGTCAGACAATTCTGAAACAACTAAATAACAACGGTTGACGTGGCCTTTGGCATGGCTGACCCCTCTGGGCTGGAGCAACCACCTCACAGCACTACTGAATCTGTAGACTGAAAACAACAGGAGTGAGAGACGGTTCCCGGGTCTGCCACTACGGGGGTGCATCTCTTCAGAGGACACTGGCAGATCCCTTACCATAATAACAATGTTCGGGGCAAAGGAGAATTATACATTTGAGAGACCTTTTCAAGTTCACAAAGTTCTGTCCTCGCAGAAATCCGGAGGAGACACGTTTTGGAGAACCTGTCATTCCACCGATGTAAGCCAGCCCTCTCTCTACCCATTTTTAAGCATTTGCCACATCTGTTCTCCTAGTCCTCCAGGGTCGAGTCGATGAGCAGCAAACATTCAGAAAGTCTCCATCAAGGAGAAGACTCACTGCTCATACAAACACTTACAAATTAACTGCGAATCTGGCTGCCCATGAAAGGCATTCCCCAAACACATGCTGGTTGGGAACGTTGGCTTTGGGATTGCTCTTTTCTATCCCTTAAAGGTATGTTTTAACGGTTTTAATATGTGTGAAACAGGCCTGCCAAATTGTGCTTATGGCTTTTTAACACAAGCAATTTACAAATGCAATGAGGCAGATAATAGGACACATGATACTGAATTCGGAAGTCAGCATGGATGACTCTGCTGGGGAGCAGCCCCGCCTCCAGGTTCCCTCCTCACGGGTGGACTCCCCCACCCATTCAGGGACCACACCAGAAAACCACCTCCCCGACTCCTTTGTCTGAATAACATCAATGCAGCAGGCGATGACACAAAGCATCGGGTGCACCAGCATCCCTTGGTTGGAAGCTGAGGACTCCTCCTGGACTTTCTGCCCCTCCCTGGCCACCGTGCCTCTTGAGCTTGGTCTCCTCCATTAGAAGGCAGGGGCTGCCTTTGCTTTTGCATCCCTGCTGCTAGCACTGAGCTTGGCACATAGGAAGCACTTAGTAAATGATTTTCCATTCTTTCCTTCCTTGTTGGGCTTGGTGTGGGTCAGTGGAAAGAAAGATGAATTTGGAGTCACAGGACATGAGTTTGAATCCCCACTCACCATGTGTTGTGTTGTTTGTCCTTCCTTTTCAAAGAAGACCAATGACATTGCAAGGCGATGCCTTGACTTGCCTGTGAACTGGTTTTAAATGAGGCAGAACTGTAAAAAGTCCTCAGCCTCACTCTCTCCTCCAGAGTCATCACAGTCCAGGGACAGGACAAAAGTCAGGATGACTGGTGACGGCCGGGATGCAGCAGATGACTTTGATGTCTTCAATGCCTGACTAAACGCTAAGTGCCTGCTTCAGCTGCCTTTGTGGCCATTGGAACAAATTGTTCTCTTCTGCCCATTCCACAATGGAGAGGTGGGGAGCAGGGTGGAGGAAGTCTTCACATGCTTGGAGTAAACACCCCTTTAACTCACTGATGGGTTTGTGTCTGTTGGCTACTCTCAGCCTGGTTTAGCCCATCTGCCAAGCCAGTTTTCTGGGCTGTGGCCACTGCACATACTCCAGCTTCTAGGAGCCAGGTGGACCCCAAAGGGGTCCTGAGCAGCCCTGAGAAGAGCTCCCCAACCCCTCACACCTGAGTGGCTGGTCCTTCCTGAATACCCATAATTAGAAAGCTAAAGAAGGAGATGAAATGGTCTCCTGAGAGGAATCGCTTGGGAACCTCTGTGCTGGAGAAATAAGTGAGATGCACTGGGGGAAGTCCTGGTGCCAACCAGGAGTCAGTGATTCCAGCAGGACTGAGTGACATGTAAACCATAACCATCTGCTTATTGGCTTTGGAGACCCATGTGGGATTAGAGAGAGCGTTCACTCATTGTCAGGGAAGGAAGTTGCTGTACTGTGAGTGAGTGCAGATGGGGGACCTTCCATTCATCTTGGGAGCTCACCACCATTTGGGGATCAAACCTTTGGCCCTCAGGATGCATCTACGGAGCCAAAGAAAGGGCCACATGAGCTGCCCAGTCCCTTCTGGGATGGCTGACAATCACACCATCTTTAGGGCATCTATGAATATTCACTTAACAACTTATTTTAGGAAAATTTTGGCAAAATCAGTAAATCTCCAGAAGACCTAGGCCCAATTTACCCCATTGTGAGGGATTCTCTACCCCCACCCCAAATGACTTTGTACATTTTTCATTATTTACTCATCCATATATGTGTCGTTTCCTAGAAGAATGTAAGTTCCTAAAAGTGACTGATTTGTTTTTGTGTGCCCGCTGACCACCATGGAGCCTGGCATATAGTAGGTACTCATTAAATGCTTATTGGGTCTCATCCAGGCCACAGTGAGAGGAGGCTCCATTGTTCATTGAGAGCTGCTTCCCTGACCCGATGAGGTTTCCCCCTGTCTTTGGACCCTCCTTGGAAACCTAACTTCACTGGGGCCATGAAAGTGACCCTGGAGGTCCCTCTCTTGCCTCTCTCCTTGCCTCCCTCCCTCCACCTGGTTGCCATCAGGCCAGGACTTTCCACTGTCCCAAGCACAAGGCAAGAGTGGTGCCAAGAGAGGAGCTCACCTTGCTGTCAGGTGCCCAGGCAGCCTTTCTCTGGATCGTAAGTGGAAGGAGAGGGAGGATCAGATTTGTTCTGGTCCAGGATTGGCCTCAGTGGAAGGTGAGAACTAACAGCAGCTGATCTGAGATCAGTTTTCTTTCTGTCCCAACTAGGCCTTCATGGCATCTTAGATATGGTTTGAAAAGGGCCTGAAGGTCATCTATCTCAACCCCCCCATTTGACAGATAAGTAAGCAGAGACCCAGGTCACCAATGATCTGCATGTCAGGACCTTGATGCAACTTTGCATGCTGTTCTCTTTCCTCTGCATGGTGGGGCTTGGTAAACAGGTATCTCACATTAGAGTTGGGCAAGTCAGTGTTTAGGGCATTGTGGAGGACACAAGACTGTGGGTTCTTTGGCTTTGTGAGAAGAAGCCTGCATTTCCTGGTCCCAGGCAGCCCCACCAACCTTGACCCTTAGCCCCAAGGCAGAATGTCAGGAGCTCTTGTAGACTCCTCACTGTTACTTGGGACACAAACACGGCTCAGCTTGCCAGGCACAGGTCAATGGTATTGTTGGTATATCAAGGCAATGGTCCATTTTCATTTATTCAGATGATGAGGCAGTGACCCAGTTCTCCATGGCCTCCAGGCTGCTCCCAGCTGGTAGAAGTGGGTCAGGGATCCTCACGGCCAGTGAGCCACTCATGATGATAGGGTAGATCCATCCCTGGTGGGGAGCCCCTGCACTCCTTGATCCAGCAACCTCGGCCACTTTAGCCATGCCCTCCTCAGCTCTGGGCATTCTCCCTCCTCTCTACTGCTATCCCTTAGGCCTGGAACACTGGCTGTCCCTCCTCATCCCCCTCCTGCTTCTCTGGCTTCCTTCAAGTCCCTTCTACAGGAAGCCTTTGCCCCTGTGATCCTGGGGCCTTCTGCTTTCTCTCTACAGATTCTCTCCATTTTATTCTGCCTATAGTTTCCTTGGGCAGAGTTGTTTGCCTTGTCTCCCCCATTCACTGTATCACTGATCCAGTGTCTTCTTGCTTGTACATCTTTTGGATGTTTTTCCATAGGCTCCTTCTCTTTATGACTCCACGTGTGGAACGTGTCAGATCCTGCTGGCTCCTACCATGTCCTTGTCCCCTAATGCTTTGGCTGACATTCTGTCTCTATTAGAAACTGTTGACTTCCATAACTCACTGGAAGAATACGGGCATTAAAGATAGGGCTTTGTCTCAGGGAGAAACGTGGGGCCATTCAAAGAGCACTGAGAGGTTCAAAAACAGAGCGGCCCTTTGACTGAACCCAGACTTCACAGAATAAAGGGGACTTGGAAAGGGGACTTTGTTCTATGGAATTTGGATTCAGTCAAAGGACCGTATTTGAGGACCTAGAAGTCCAACATGGCCTTGAGGCTGCAGGTTCCCCACTCCTGCTCTGAGGTTATAAATTACAAAGAAGGTGTAGACCTGCATGGGTAGGAGTTGGGGAAGAAAACAGAGGCCTTGTTGTTGTTCAGTCATGTCTGACTCTCTGCGACCCCATTTGGGCTTTTCTTGGCCCATGCACTGGAGTGCTTTGCTATTTCCTTCTCCAGCTCATTTTACAGATGAGAAACTGAGGCAAACAGGGTCAAGCGATTTGCCCAGGGGCACATTGCTAGTAAGTGTTGGAGGCCCAATTTGAATTCAGGTCTTCCTGATTCCAGGTCCAGCAGTTTATCCACTGTTCCACCTAGCTACCCCAGATAGGTCTCTACATACACATCTATACATGCACACACGTATACGTAGATATATCTGTGTGTATATATACATATACACATACACATAGCATAGATGTGAATATAGATTTATATGTAGGTATCTATACACACACATGTGTATGGCTAAATAGAGATACAGATTCACCTATATCTATCTATATGGTAAATTGAAGGGAAGTCACTAGCATTGAGGAGGACTAGGAAAAACCTCTTGTAAAAAGTGGGATTTCAGCTGAGTCTTGATGGAAGCCGGGGTGGCCCCGAGGCAGAGGGGAGGACAGAGGCTGGTCCGGGCCTTGGGGATAGGCCACAAAAAGACCAGAGTCGGGAGATGGAGCGTCTTGGAAGAAGAGCTGCAAGGCGAGTGTCCTCGGATACTCCTGATGTACATTTGTGCAAGGTCACTAGCAGGTTAGTGGCAGACATTGGCCAGTCACAGCACCAAGTGCTGTGCACCTTAAAGCCAGAGCTATGGCTTCCAGGACAAAATTCTTTCCCATCATGTCCCAGAGAGTTGAGGAGAGATTTTCTGCTATCCCTTTTTATTCCTGTTGACTTCATAAAATTGACTGAGTATGATAAGTCATTACCATATTTTCAAAGGAGAGAAAATTATGGCAAGTCCCAGTACTCTTTAAAGATCTCTGATGGCCTGGGAGCTGCAGGGTCAGGAGCACACCCACCATGCTGTGATCAGGCTGGCTGCTCAGAAAACATACCCAGGCTTTACCCTGTGAGAGCATAAGGGCCCCTTCTCCATGTGTCCTCTGAACTGTGGCTGCATCCCCAGGCAATTCTGGGCCACAAAGCAAGCAAGGAAACGAAGCACTGCCTGCCTAGGTGGCCAGGGAGACATCCTCCCTACCAGCCACAACATTCTAGCTCTTAGAACTCCTTGTTATCTTCATGCTTCTGTGGATATTTTATTTTTAAAGGGGGAAGCTTCCATTTTAACCACATCACACCAACTGGCCTAGCATTCTTTTTTTGTTTTGTTTTTAATTAGCAGGGATGGATCTGACTAGAGAGCATAACAGCACTAGCAGAACCTTCTCATTCATAGTCTCCTTGAATTTGGGCCTGTTATAGACTAGGACTTTGGATGTCTCTTGTTCGTTATGGCAGCTAGCTGGGGTGGACTGATGATGCCCATCTCTTCCGGGAAAGATGATGGTCACTGATTTGGAGGCACTCACAGGGAAGGGGTGCAACAAAATGACCATTTCCATCTAGACATTTCTCCTTCCCACCTGTCTCGACTTACCCAGAAGTCCTAAGACAATGTAGACCAGGATGACCCCGATGAAAATAAAACAACACACGACATCTGTACAGCTCCTAGGAACAAAGAGAGGGAAGAGAGTGAAAGAAGGAAGGCCCATGAAGCAGCAGAAGGATCACTGCCTGCCTCCCACCTCAAAGCCTTTGTCCTGGCTCTACCTCAGGCCTAGGATGCTCGGCCCCCTCACCTCCACATCCCACAGTCCCTGGCTCCCTTCCAGACTCTGCTCAAATAGCATCTTCAGTAGGGGCATCTTCTTGTAGACTGAGTCCATTTGATTGTGAACTCCTGGAGGACAGCCACTGCCTTTTGCCTCTTTTTTGTACACCTAGCACTTAGCCCAGTGCCTGACACAAAGTAGGCACTCAATAAATGCTTATTGATTGACTGAGTGAGACTCAGGGTTCCAAGGGGTAGCACAAAGAGGGCAGAACATCTCCAGAGAGAACCCAGCCCCAATAGAACAGCACCTGAAGCTGCAAGAACTGATAACGACATAGGGAATCCCCAAAGCTTTAGTCTAGGTCTAAGCTCTAATGGCTGAAAACTGCACTAAAACTTTTGGGACACCTTGTACGAATTGACATTTAAAGAGACAAGCCTCATAACACGTAAAGTGGAAGCAATTATAATCCTCATAATATGGAAACTGAGGCACAGGGTCACAAAGCTTCTGAGCATCTGAATCTAAATTTGAACTCAGGTTTCCTTGACTCCAGGTCCAGGGGTCCATCCACATTGCTTCGATAAAATAATACTATGAATGTATATTCCCACAATAATGGGACCTGGACAGCTGTTGGGGCTTGGGAGAGTTCCCAACAGCTCATAGGACGTAAGTGCCAGGAAGATAGTGAATATTCGGTCTTTGTGTTTTTATCTGCTGCTACATGATGAAGTGAAGAGAGAGCTGGCTTTTAGAGTCAGAAAGGCCTGGGTTTGAGGTCTATAGTTGATGTCCATAGTGGCCACATGACCCTGGGCCAGTTACTGAACATCTTGTTGCTCTTGACAAGTCTCTAAGGTTATAAGTTACAGAGAAGGTATAGACCTGCATTGGAAGGAGGAGTCATGCTGGACACAATGAAGTCAAAGGTTCAGACACTTAACGATCTCCAGCACCCAGCTCATAGTAGGCGTTTATCACAAACGTTTGTTGAACTCGCATCGGAAAATTCCAATTGAGTAATTCGTATACACACGCAGGGTGTCCCAAAAATCTTCGTGCAGGCTTTAGCTAAGATTTTAGGGATCCTCTCTATTTGGCCGCTCCCATTTGCACGGCGTTTTCAAGTTTGAAAAATGCTCCAAGCGCATTCATCTCATTTGATGGTCTCAATCATCTTATGAGGAAGGGGCCATGGTTATCCCTGTTCTGTAGATGAGGTAACCAAGGCTCAGAGAGAGCAACTGATTGGCCCCTGCTCACATGGCTAGCAAGGATGAGAAGCAGGATGTCTCTGATTCCAGCTCAGAATCCTACCCGCTCTATCACGCTGCCTCTCATAAGTCTATTGCAGCCACTCAACATACATTCACGGGCTCATAGGAGCTGGGATTTAGAACTCCTGGCAACCTGAGAGGTCATCTAATTGGACCATCTCATTTTATAGATGAGGAAACTGAGGCCTAGATAAGTGAACTGACTCCCCCAAGGTCACACAAGTGGTCAGCAGCATCATGCTCAGAGGAACTTCCCTAGAGTCCCAGTTTATATTGTCATTCATGATTATTTATAATAAAATTTCACATTTACAGAGATCTTGAGAAGGACGAAAGATAGCTGACAAAGTATTTTCTCTACAACCACCTTGAGAGGTAGGAAGGACATGTATTATAAGCTCCATTTTACAGATGACAAAACAGAGGCTCAAAAAGGGTTAAGAAGTTTGCCCAAAGTCATGCAGGTCATAATTGGAGGCTCAGAGTCAAACTTTGATCTTTCCACTTCCAACAGCATGCCTCTTTCCCCTACAGGAGGCATTCTCTCTGTTTATTCCAAACATTGTCCCTTCCCAGACCCTCAGCTCCTTGAGAACAGACAGGACTTTCCCTTTTTCTTCCAATCATTTTTATCTCCTGTTGCAGTGCTTTTGTGTACACAGCAGGTGCTTAATACATGTCTGTGTAATAAATGAATGAATAGTGAGCTAAAATAGAGCAAAACCAGAAAAACATGGTGGTACAGGGAAAGTGTGCCAACTCTACAAGAAGAGAACCTGAATTCAAATCCCCCATGATGCTTCCTTCCCTGAATGACCTTGGGAAAGTCAGTCGGCCTCCTTGGGCATCGGTCTCCATAGCTACAGAAGGAGGCGGGCAGATGAAATAGATGCTGAACCTCTTTTAAACTCCACATCTGGGGTGTTATGAAGTAACTTCAGACTTCCTTGTAATTGTACTTTGAAGTACTTCTCTTCCCTTAGTTCCCTCGAATAACCTTTTCTTTCTGGTACTCAGAGGCTTAACAAAGATGAAGCAACAAGCACTTTGCCTGAGGTTGAGGACCATCCTGGTGCTCTTCCTTTTACGATACACACAAATGAGCTTATCACAGAGGTAGCAAGAATAATGAATTAAAATAGGAAGTTGGGACACACTTTCATTCTGGTCACTTGATCCATACTTCGGCAAATTCTGTTCAGCTGCTTTTTGTCCTTCCTTTTTAAACAACTGTATAAGGCACAGCTTTCCATGTTGAATAGGGAGGGGGATATATTTGAAAATGAAAGTGGTGGGAAAATATATCAATACAAACTAAAATCAAAGTGATGGGCAGAAAGAGGGCACATTGGGTAGACTTGGAGCTAGCAAGGCCTGTGTTTGAATCCTGCCTCAGACACTCTCAAGTTGCGTAACTCTAGGCAAGTCACTTAAGTACTCTTTACCTCAATTTCCTCATGTGTAAAATGAATATAAAAATAGCACCTACCTCCCAGAGTTATTATGAGGATAAAATGAGGCACGTACAAAGCACTGACCAACTTTTTTTGGAAGGGGGAAGGCAGGGCTATTGGGGTTAAGTGATTTGCCCAAGGTCACACAGCTAGTAAATGTGTCAAGTGTCTGAGGCCAGATTTGAACTCAAGTTCTCCTGACTCCAGGGCCGGTGCTCTACTCACCGCACCACCTAGCTGCCCCAAGCACTGACCGACTTTAAAGCATTACATAAATGCTGGTGAAGATGATGGTGATGAAGGTGGTGATGATACTATTGGTGTTGGTGCACTCCTTCCCTCTTCTGGTCACATCCTGTGTAAATGTTTCCTTAGCTCTCTTTGCCTAGCCCCTTGTACCACCCTAGGTGCCCAAATTACAGCTCCTTTAGTCCTACTGAGTGAGGGGCCACTTAAAAGGAGTAATAAATTCCTTTGAAAATGTCATTGGAAACACCTGAAAACAAAAGCCCCTCAGGAATGAGGTCCTGGATGATCGCGCCTTGAAAACAGAAGCTCGCTTTTTACGCCCTGCAAAGTAGGCTCAGGGGAATCAAGACTCCCAGAGGTTCCGGGAAGGGCCGAGGCCCATGCCCCCAGCCACAGAGACTCCAACCAGACTGTGTATGATTGCAGAACATGGGAGATACTGGCACAGGCCTGCCCAGCGTGGCATGCCCACATCAGAGAAGGCGCAGTGCTCTATGAGCAAAGCAGAATTGCAGTGGCTTGAAAGAAACATGAGATGTGCAAATTTAGAGACATCTCCACTCCGAATGTTCATATGGACTACTCGTGCCCAACCTGTGGTAGAGCCTTCTGAGCTCATATTGATGTGATCGGCCACAGTCAGTCACACCGTACCTTGACCCCAACAGCGTTATGTCATTTTGGTCCTTTTCCAGAACACGGACAACGATGAACCAACCATGTCTGAGGAACGATATTGCTGGATCAGAGAGTATGTGGAAGTGAGATGTAAGAAGACTAAAGAGGCTGTGTGACCTTGGGTAAGTCACTTAACCCCACTTGCCCTGCCTTCCCCCATCCAAAAAAAGAAGACTAAAGAGGTAGGAAGAGTTGCTCATGTGAAGGAATCTTCAAGGGTGAAAAGTCTGCTGGGTCTCAGTGGATAAAGAAGTGTAGAGTCAGGCAAAGAGCCCAGAGAAGAGTTAAGGGTATATCCCTAGTAGTATCCTTAGCACAGTGACTGGTACATAGTAAGCACTTGAATTTCTCTGTCTCTCCCTCCCGTCTCCCCACCCCAGCTTCCTTCCCCCCCTCCCGCCCCATCTCTCTGTCTGTGTGTCTCTCTCTCCCTCTCTCTCTCCCTCTCTCTCTCTCTCTGTCTGTCTCTCTCTCCCTCTCTCTATCCCTCCCTCTCTCTCCCTCTCTCTCTATCTCTCTGTCTCTCTCTCTCTCTCCCTCCCCCCTCTCTCTGTCCCCCCCGCCCCTCTATATCTCCTCTCTCTACCTCCATTTATCCATCCTCTTTCTCTCTTCTCTTTCTCTCTCTTCCCTTTCTCTTTCTGTTTACTTCCTTCCTTTTCCTCCCTCCACTACAAAAATCAAGTAGCATGCAACAATTAGTCTAACATCAAACATAAAAAGCAATAGAGGGATAGTGATGAGTAGGCAAGTCACAAGGACTGCTTCTATCTCAATTGTATTGAACGCAAAGATGAAAAAGAGAAAAAAATGATGAGGGAAAGGTCTCTTTGTCACCTTGGCTCAGCACATACCAAGAGGCCGAGCTGACTTGGGTGTAGGGAGAACAGCAGCTGTTTCACACTCATACACACACACACACACACACACACACACACACACACACACACTTGGGTGTAGGGAGAACAGCAGCTGTTTCACACTCATACACACTCACACACACTTGGGTGTAGGGAGAACAGCAGCTGTTTCACACTGATACACACACACACCCACTTGGGTGTAGGGAGAACAGCAGCTGTTTCACACTCATACACACACACACACACACACACACACACTTGGGTGTAGGGAGAACAGCAGCTGTTTCACACTCATACACACACACACTTGGGTGTAGGGAGAACAGCAGCTGTTTCACACTCACACACACACACACACTTGGGTATAGGGAGAGCAGCAGCTGTTACACCCACATACCCACACCCTGCCCCCCGCCACACAAACTGTATTCAGGATAAGGTTCTCATCCTGCCAGTGAAGAGGTTATATAGGCGTAGCATCTAATAAAAAATGAGATGCTTTCAGATAAAGAGATTTAGCAAGAGAAAAGTCCAGTTCTTTAATTATAAATTGCTAAGTTGTCAAACCACTGTGTATAATCAGAGTGACCAGGAAGACAAAGAAAGGGAGGCGATCTGAGTGGCAATGCCATCCTGCTAGCCCCTCCCATCAGGCATACTTATAACATCAGATTGTGTGCAGTGGGATCGATGAATAAGCTGGAAAGAGACAAACAAGAGGCCCTCACCAGGTGTCAAAGGATGGCTCCACTGGAGAGGTGACAGTTGTTAAAAACTAAACCACCCTCTTCTGTCCTAGAACTGATAACAAGGCACCAGTTCAATTACCAAGAACTTGGGGCAGGGGGTGGGGGTGTATGCCCTGGAATTTTTATTTCTCTCTGGGCCAGACAAACTCTGAACGAGAGGAGATAACCATTAGACCATGCTATCCCTTTTTTCAGGCTACAAGATGCCCTCTCTGCATAATTGGCCCTTTTATTCTTGGGTGGTTTGGGTCAGAGGTGTGAATGATGGTGCCGGGCAGGGCTGATTTCAAGTCTTGTGCTGTTCAGATACAAAGCTTTAGATAACATGGTAGAGCACATCCTATGGTAGTCTTACTAGTCAAGAGTGGTGAGGAACACCCTGAAAAGGTGACTGCAGGATCGACGAGTCTCAGGAAGTTGGATGAATTTCCTCAGGGAAAGATGAACATTTCTCAATTTCTCCATGTAGGGATTTTGCTTTGGCTTGCTGGCTTAGAAGGGATTTAAGATCTAGAACATGACTTAGCACAGTGCCTGGCACATAGTAGGCATGTAAAAACATTATTGACTCACTAGAGCAAGAAGAGGTCATCTACCTCTCCCCCCACCATGGCCCCCTCCCAGAAGGGGTCAGTCAATCCTCCCTCCTCACTCTACAGATGAGGAAACTGAGACTTGGGGAGATTTGGTGACTAGTCCAGAGCTACACAGGGAGTGTCAGAGGCGAGATCTGAATACAGATCCTTCCCACCCCCAGGCAGTGGGATTTCTGCTGTCCTTCACCACCTTCCTCTTCAGTCTTTGTGGTATTGGCCAAGAAACAGCCCCTTTAAGACCTTCTGTTTGCCAGGTAGCTCCTTTCCCTTTCTCCTAAAAATCTCTTGATTTTACTTCCCTTGGACGGATTAAAAATAAAAAGAAAAAGTTAAGAAATCTAAGTTAGAAAGTCAGCATGAGGATAAGGCCCTTTCAGCTGCATCAAGCCTCATGAGGGAAAGGTGTGTTAGCTCTAGGACAGCTGCCACGCCTGGTCAGGGTTTCTTTGGCTTCCTGGCATCCTCCCTTACTCCTCCAAGTACAATGAGCTGTGGGTGTTTGTGGAATTTTTTAAAATGAAGCACATTTGAATGAGGATGGTTCTACTATTTCTTTGAGAATTTCATGACATGCATTTGTCCTGGAGAGTCAATCGTATCACCCTTATTCTGACCAGGCTTGGCTTGGGGTTGACTTGTGTTGTGCTTTGTGACTACTGGGCAGAGGGACAGGGATTCACTATAACATGAAATAGTCAAGTTAGAGGCTGAGTGACAGAAATTATCTCAGCATTGACTGGATCTTAGATGCAAAGCTGTAAGAATAAAGAGGAACCATCTAGTCCAATCCCTTTATATCATGGCTCAGGAAATAGAGTCCCCAAAGAGGTTAAATGCTTTACCTGAGGTCACACATGGCAAGATGGGAAAGGAAGAAGGAAGGAAGGAAGGAAGGAAGGAAGGAAGGAAGGGAATAAAGGAAGGAAAGAGGAAGGGAGGGATGAAGGAAGGAAGGAAAGAAGGATGGAAGGAAGGAAAGAAGGAAGGAAAGAAGGAAGGAAGGAAGGAAGGAAGAAAGGAAGGAAGGAAGGAAGGAAGGAAGGAAGGAAGGAAGGAAGGAAGGAAGGAAGGGAGGGAGGAAGGAAGGAGGGAAGGAAGGAAGGAAGGGAGGGAGGGAAGGAAGAAAAAGAAGGAAGGAGTGAAAGAAGGAAGCAAGGAAGGAAGGAAGGAAGGAAAGAAGGAAGGAGGGAGGGAAGAAGGGAGGAAAGGAGGGGGGAAGGAAGGAAGGAGGGAGGGAGGGAAGGTAAGAGGCATGCCAAGCTGCTGTATTGGCAGCCCAAGATAAGAAGAATAGTGCAGTGGGAGACAGCAGGCCTGGGGCCCTGTGTGCCCTGAGAAGCACACCAAACTTCAAAGGAAAGGATGTGAATGAATCCCCAGCACTGTTGGGAGTTCTGAGATCTTGGGCTTTTTGTCCTCATCTGTAGAGCAGAGCCCTGGTCTGGATGGCCTTCAGATTCCTTCCAGTCTCCACCTCTCATCCTGTGAGCCCATAATCTGTCTCTGTTTCTAAGCAGAGTGGTGATCTTGGGCGAATCACTTCACTTTCTGGGCCTTGGGTTCCCCATCCGTTAAACAGGAGTGTTGCATGGGATGATCTCCAAATCTCTTCTGGGTCTAAAAGTCTGTGCTTTGAATGCAGACAGACATGGGTGAAAATCTAAAGTGGCATATTTAAAATTTCCCATCTTTCTTGATTTTTTTCTAATCCAGCAAATGAATTTTCCAGAGACACAATTCATCATTAGGCTAACCATTCCCCTTGAAAAGCTGCAGTTCCCATCAAGATAAATCACCAGTAAAACCACAGACTTCTGCCCTGAAGCAACAAGGGAGCTTCCTTCGCTTTGTGCCCACTCCAGGCCACTGTGCTGGGGGCTGCAGTCCGTGGCTGTCCTTCTGATGCCTTCTCAGGTGGCAGCTTTCCAGCCTCATTCAGCCATGGACAAATGCCCTGATTCCTTTCCTCATGAAGCTGAAGGTCCAGTTATAAATCCTATCGCTCACCTCTAAGATTCTTCATCTTGACTGTTAGGGCCAGCATGGAATCCTCCAATGCCATCGCTCTGACAGAACATCAGTTTGCTCCTAATGAGCCTGTTTGGGGACCATCCGTTGCCAAGGATTCCACTTGGCTGCTCAGCTCCCATTACAGAGTTCTTGGCCAGATCCTTCTAGTAGCAGCATCTACAGCCTGGACCCCAGAAACTTTGCTGCTCTGTGATTTCGTGGGCAGCTGGGGGAAGTCATAAAGTCACCCATTACCTCCAGAATTCTCACCAACAAAATCTGTTCGGTGGAAAAATGAATGCTTCATTCCTTGGTTGATTTATTAGATCCTAATGATTCCTTCCAGGAATCTTTAAAGATCCATTGTGAAATATTTGGTTTAAACATGTAAGTAACCTCAGCTGGTTTTCATTGGTTGCCTGGCTTATCCTATTTCTGTCAGTTGGTGGGGTGAGATTAGAACATAAGCTCTTTAAGGACAGCTCTCAGCACAGTCCCTGGAACACAACAGGTGTTTAGAAAATATGACTGGTTGATTGAGGTAAAGGTCTTTTAAGTTACTCTGAAATCTCAGCCAAAAAATCTAATGCAATCTTCAGCTGCATCATGAAAAGCAAATTTCCAGGAAAAAGAAGATGAAATTCCTTCTGTTCTCTCTGGTCAGACTACACTTGAGTATTATATTCATTTCTTGGCAGCAATTTCTAAAAGAGAGAGATAAACTGGAGAGTCTACCAAAGCGGGGAAGTGGGACAATTAAAGAGACTTGAGCTCAAGGGATCTAAAGATCAGCCAAAGGCACTGGCCACTTGGCCAGGGAAGAAAAGGCTCCAGGGCCCCAGGAGCTGCTGAAGGCCTGTCCTTTGGAATATGGATCCCATTGGCGTGATTTTGCCTTACAGGGCAAAACTAGGGAAAATGGGCAGATGCTATGAAGTGACCAATTTAAACAATGTCAGGAAAACCTTCCTCATGAATTGGGCTCCTTCGGAAGCAGGGGCTTCCCTGACACAAAACCAGTGATTACAGACAACACTTCAAAATGCCCTGCTTTCTTTCCAGTGACTCACAATCAGCATAAAGCTATTCAGGGCAAAGGTAGGAAGTGTAAAGACTTCCTGGCATCCTGGAAACAAAGCTTGATAGGAAGAACACATGTAAAGTGATTAACATCTACACACTACCAGCCTCAATACAGATTCCAGGAACTGGAAAGTGGTCTGTAACTCATTTGGAAAGCATCCTTACAAAAAAAACTTGTATCATCCTAATGAAACAAAGGGCTTATCACCTAACGGAGCGATAAAAAAAAATTAGTGTGTTGTTGTTCATTTGGGTCTGACTCTTTATGACCCTATGGACTATATTGTCCACAGGGTCTTCTTGGCAAAGATGCTAGAGTGGTTTGCCATTTCCTTCTGCGGCTCAATTTACAGGTGAGGAATCTGAGGCAAACAGGGTTAAGTGACTTGCCAAGAATCACACAGCTAGTAAGTGTCTGATGTTGGATTTGAACTCAGATCTTCCTGACTCCAGGACCAGTGCTCTGTGTACTATGGTGCCCCCTAGCTGCCTCCTATGTAAGATTAATACTTCTCATCAAAACTGAGAAAGAATTGTCTTTGGACCATAGAATAATTAATAAACAGGTTTAATGAATTAAAAAAGCAATAAATAGGCATAAAAATTAGAGTAATGCTTCTGGAGAGAAGGAGCTAAAGTCCATTGAATCACAATAAAAACTGGTAATAGGCTCCTGTCACTGAACTTGTCAGATGTAATGGGACAGAATGTGTTTGCCTCCAGATGAAGCCAATGATGTGACTGGGAGCCAGGAGAGGACTCAAAAGCCTCTCCACGGGTGCATTGGGGCCAACATCCACATGAAGTGAGCCCTCCATATATATTAATAAGGAAGTGCTCACCAGGCAGCAACTGAGGTATCCAGATTCATCCAGAAGGGGATGCAGCAGAAAGTGCACATGGCTCTGTCCAAAAGGAGCTCAGACTTAGGGATCTATACCACATCACAACCATCTGCAATAATTTAGTGCCTACAGAATACCTAGGAAAACATGGCCTCGTGGCCAGAAATATACATCAGAAATGATGTTCCATGAATTAAGAGATGACACGTAAGCCCCCTACATGTACAGCTTTGAAATACCCTGGAGAATTCAGTACATACATCGTATGGGACGTCAGCCATCATCACCCAGTAAATGGCATTGCTCACAATTACCCAGACAAAACGCTGGCTCCCAAAATTTCAGAACATTTTAATAGATGTCACCTCACCAACTAGTTCTGATCTCTAAGTTACATGGAGTGAAAAGCTTTCCAAATATAGAGACCTGGAAAGAGAAAGCAGAATCACGGGGCTGGGCACTGCTCCCTCCGCTACCAGAACTGTCCCGCAGACGCTTTCAGGAAAGCCGACAGAACATGCAGTATTTTATCTGCCTTAATAAGCTGCCTCAATAGAGAGCTGAAAGGCTTCCGAAGCTCTTGTATTATCCCATGTCAGCTTCACACCAGCCCTGGTAAGTAAGTTCCACATTATCCCTATTTTACAGGTGAGGAAATTGAGGCACAAAGCATTTAAGTGACTTGCCCAGGGTCACAGAGCCAATCAATGTCTGAGGCTAGATTTGAACTCAGATCTTCCTGGCTACAAGTCTGGCACTCTCTATGCACTGGGACACCTAGCAGCATCTCTAGGTAACATTCCCTGGGATGTAAGATATAAAAGATGAGAACAAGACAAAAATAATAACCTACATTCTGGGCCTGGCTAGAAATGTGCTTTTCCTCCTTGCCCACTGACTAAGAACGCAAAAAGAGTTGACCAGCAGGAGCTTCGAGGAGCTGCCCTGCATTAATCTACTTGGGAATCCCTTCAGGCAGGAGCTATAAGTAGGGGGATTTAGAAAACCTGGGCCAGCTAATTCAATTGTTGCAGAACCATTTCTTTGGAAGGAGGGAGCAATTATAAGCCAAGCAAGACTTAGTCGGAGCAGAGAATTGTTTTGTTGTTCAGTCATGTCTGACCGCATGGACCATAGCGTGCCAGAGCCTTCCATCCTCCACATTTCACCAAGTCCGTCCAAGTTCATGTTCATTGTTTCCATGACACCATTTCATCCTCTGTTGTCCTCTTTTCCTTTTACTTTCAATCTTTCCCAACACCAGGGTCTTTTCTAATGAGTCCTATCTTCTCATTGTGTGGCCAAGGCATTTAAGCTTCAGCTTCAGTATTTGACCTACCAATGAATAGCAGGAGTTCATTTCTTTTAAATATTGGCTGATTTGATCTCCTTGCTGTCCAAAGTCTTCTCCAGCTGCACAATTTGGAAGCGCCAATTCTGTGGTGCTCAGTTCCTTATAGTCCAACTGTCACAGCCATACATCGCTAAGAGAAAAACCAGAGCTTTGACTCTATAGACCTTTGTCGGCCAGGTGAGGTCTCTACTTTTTCGTCTGCTGGCCAGGTTTGCCACAGTTCTACAGAGGCACAGGCATCTTTGCCCTAGGTCTGCTCTTCCCGGGTGGCTTCCCCATTTGTTTTCTGGGGTTGTCTTCCCTTTGCAGCTTTTTTCGTCTGCTGGCCAGGTTTGCCACAGTTCTACAGAGGCGCAGGCGTCTTTGCCCTAGGTCTGCTCTTCCCGGGTGGCTTCCCCGTTTGTTTTCTGGGGCTGTGTTCCCTTTGCAGCTTGTGTCCCTGGGGAAGTCTAGTATGCCAGCCGGTGCTGCAAGCTGCTTGAGGTAATAAGCACAGACAACACCTGGAAAGGTTTGAAAGGTGAGGAGTGCGTGTCACCAGGTCACAAGAGCTTTGCCCTGGACATACCTTTAGAGTGCTCCCCTGTCCTCTGGGGCATGCATGGCTGGGCAGAGCTGGGAGATGCTCCTAAATAGATGCTGCAGGACCTAGATATTGTGTGTGTTACGTTTTATATATTATCATTATATAGCCATTATAACCTAGTATAATGTTGGCTACTGCCAGATCATCATAACCTCCATTCCATCAAGGCTGGGACAATATCTCAATTATCCTTATATCTCCCCAGCACTCAGGATAATGTCTTCCATATGGTAGGAGCTTGATAAATAGTTGATGGTGTGGATGAGTAAAAGGAAACTTTCCCTCTCTCCCATTCCTGAGTCCTGGAAATACAACTTTCAAACTCTAAAGGAGCAGTAAGGATGTTGTAACTATAAATTCAGGCAATACATGATACATTTGGTTTTCCCTTCACGCCATTAAGTTTTTAAAATGTTTAAAATTAGATGCCATGCTATTAGGCATGTACCACAGGAAAGAATAATTAAGTACCTTTGATGGTGTTCTTGTTTGACTGTCCTTAGTAAAAAAAAAAAAAAAAACAACAATTAACAACTTATAAACAGATAAACCTCACTAAAGACAAGGAAAATGTATCCTGGCCTATTGTTCTTCTTGTTTAGAAACTTTATAAGCAAGATGACAAAAGATGGGAATAGCTAATGTTGGAGGGTTTGTGCAAAGAGGGCACACCAGTGCATTGTTGGTGGAGCTGTGAACTGATACAGCTGTTCTGGAGAGCAATTCGGAATTATGCAAAGAATCAACAAAAACATCGATGCTTTGACTCAGATATTCTACCGCTAGGCATATTCCCCAAAGAGGTCAATGACAAAGAGAAAAGCCCCATACACGCCAGAATACTCCTAGCAGCCCTTTTTGTGAAGCCAAAGAATGAGAAACAAAGTACATACCCATCAACTGGACAATGGCTAAACAAGTTGTGGTAAATGGATGTTGGAGGATATTATTTGCTGTGAGAAATTATGAATTGGAGAAGCATGAGAAGTAAGCAGAACCAGAAAACAGTATATACTGAGATTGCAACAATATAAATGTAGAGAATACAAATAGGAAGACTACTCAAACTTCTGAGCAACATGAAATTGTAACAACCAAGCTTAGCCCCAAAGCAGAGACGTGAGCAGACAACCCCCAACTCCTCTCCACCCATTCCTTTGCAGAAGTAGAGGAGGGGCATTAAATCTGGAATATTTCATGTGTCAGATGTTTTTTAATTTATGGAGGTTAATTTGGTGGACTTTTTATTCCTTCTTCCTCTTTTTAAAAAATTATTTATTCTAAGGGATGACTTTCTGGTGGGGGATAGGGAGAGATACAGCAGAAAATATTAGTGATGTAAGCACAAAAGGCCAATAAAATTTTATATATTTTTGTTAATTTTGCAAGTAAGAGCTGGGAGAGGTGGAGGGGGGTGGTTAGCATCTCTAACTGCCTTAGTGAGCTTTTAATTTTTTTATTTTTTTTAGAATTAAGGTTTTTTTTATTTTTAGCTTACAACACTCAGTTCCACATAATTTTGAGTTCCAGATTTTCTTCACCCCACCCAAGATGGCATGGAATCCAATATATCTCCTACATATAATGTCACATTGAACTTATTTACACCATAGTCATGTTGTAAAGAAGAATTATGACCAATGGAATAAATCAGGAGAAAGAAAAAACAAAACCAAAAATACCAAAAACAAACAAAAGAGAAAAAAAAACAAAGGTAAAAAAGGAAAGCAAACAGTGTGCCTCAATCTGCATTCATACTTCATAGTTCTTTCTCTGGATGTAGATAGCATTCTCCATCATGAGACCTTTGGAGTTGTCTTTGCACCTTGCATTGCTGAGAAGAGCCAAGTCTATCAGGGTTGGTCCTCACAGGATCCATACATATGTGGCTGTGTATAATGTTCTCCTGGCTCTGCTCTGCTGATAGTAAGCTTTTAAAAAGATTCTTCCCTACTACCCATGCAGCTCACAGTCTCTGACTTTGAGGGAGTCAATGTGGTGTAACTGAGCATCAGCCAGACCCCAATGCTGCCTCTGCCACTTACCAGCCAGGGGATCAAGGATAAGCCTTTTAACCTCATCTTCCTCACCTGCAAAATGCAGGTGCTAGATAGGACTTGTCTCGTAGACCGGGGTTGTAAAAACACTTTGCAAACCTTAAAGGGTTATATACATGCCAGTTATTATTATGGGTAGTGGTTATTATCATCACCGAGTGACCAGCCTCCAATCTGAGGAGAACTTCATTCTCCAAGCCTCCTACTGCACTCTTGAGGAGCTCAAGAAGGGTTTTTAGAGCAACAAAGAGAAGCCTTGATAAATGTTTAACAGCCGGGCTTTGGGGAAGAATCATTTTTAAGTTCCATCTATGTTATTTACACTTTCTAAGGTCTAGAAAATCAACCAAACAACAACTCAAGCCGTGATTTGTGGTGATTGCTGATTTTTGAAGGTGTAAGTGCTCACACTCACACTGAAAGCTGGTCCCAGAATACCCCTGAGATAAGAACAATGGGGCTAAGTTCTTGGCTAGCTTTAACTCTCTATGGAACTGTTGTCTGTCGTGATGATTGTTTATAAGGCAAAGACTCATCATTCCTCCTTGAAGAACTGCATAACATCATGAGAAGCTTGCCTTTTAAGCCTTTCCTAATCAAACTTTTATGCTAATTTGAATTTGTGACATTTTTTTTTACCAGAGGCCATTTTCTTTTATGTCCCTACCTATTAATAACGAAATCCCTGCTGTTCTCTTAAGGATGATACTATGTGCTCAATGGGCAACACTGTGGTTTAGTTCTCAAACTGACTACCAGTCCCTGGATACAGACTGTGGACCAAGATAATCCAATAAGAACAAAGCTCCCCTCTGCACCCCTCTCCAACCATCTCCAAATCAACACAAATCTGGACTCAGCCCCTTTGTCCCTAGTGCTCAGTTAGGTGAGACTTTTGCCTTATCCTGCCTGGAAATGGCCCTCCAGGTCGCTGGCACTTTCTACACTTTCCTGGCTGTGCCCCTAGGAGGCTACATTCCCACTCCCTTTTATGGGCTATCTTCCCCCATTAGATGGTAAGCTCCTTGAGGGCAGGGGTTGTCTCAGTTGTTTTCATTTATATCCCCAGTGCTTAGTGCCATGCCTACTACATGTGTCTAATAAATTCTCTCTCTCTCTCTCTCTCTCTCTCTCACACACACACACACACACACACACACACATTCCATGCTTGACAGAAGCCCTCAAACAAAATCACTGTGGTTTTAATTCATTTGTGTCATTCTGTGAAGGAGAAACTTAGAGTAATCTGGGTGTTGAAATTAAAACAAGAACAAGAAAAATAGGAATCTATAACCATTCATGAAGCTCCTACTATATGACAGCCATAAGCACTGGGATTACGAAGACATAAAGCTTTCGAGCAGCCCCCTAGTCTATGGCATAGCATTAAATCCTTTGTTCCAAGTGGAGATCAGGAAATCAGTCATAAATGAACACACATTGCCAATCAGTGGGCAGCCCAATGGGAACCCTGCCAAACGAACACACTCAGCTTGTCTGAGTTGGCAGTTCTTTCTGTTTCCAATATTTCCAAAAACATTTCAGATCAAATCATCATCAACAAAAGGTTCTGTCTCCCTTCTACTGGACCAGATGCACGCTCTTTCTCTGCCATCAAACCTTGATATACAGGTGGCAAGATTCCACTCGATTTGGGAAGAGGAATGTGAGATTTGTAAACCAATTCAATGAGGATGATGGTTAGGGTTACATCCTGCACCTTGCCCATTGAAAATCATCCTTTTGACATAAATATGTTCAAGATGGCTTTCTGAGAATGCCAAGGGAAAAAACTCAAAATATTTGGGTGGAGACATCTGTTCATGGTCTTTCCAACTCCTCGAGTTTACTTCCTAGCTAGTCCTCATGTTCCATATTTGATTTTCCGCCTCCATGTCTTTACATAAATGGCCCCTTCCTGGCTGGAAAGCAATCACACCACAGAGTCTAAATTCCTCAAGGCTCAGCTCAGGTAACATTCACTTCTTGAAACATTTCCTGACCCACTGTCCTCCTGACCTCTTAAATGCTCTTTCGAAATTAAATTTATATGTACCTGTGTAAGGATGGAGGTCGATCGCTGAGGTGGTCCACTGCTTAAAATAAGCAAAAAGATGTTACTTCCTGATCAACCTTAAAAGGATGATTGAATAAATCAACCAGAAATATGAACCAGATGTGAATATCACCTAAGAGTCAACTCCAATTCATCAAAAGGCATTTCAGCTTGGTGTAACAGGAAGTCAGTTTGAATTAGCTAAGGTAGGAGTGGGGAACCTGTGGCCTCAAAGGGAATTTGTTCTGTGAGGTTCAGATTCAGTCAAAGGGCTACACTTGAGGACCTAGAAGGCCACATGTGGCCTTGAGGCCATAGACTCCCCACCCCTGGCTAAGAGACTTGGCCATAACCTGGTGGGTTTTGTTTAAAATATCAAACCAGTTCAGAACCCAGGGTTTCTAGCACCTTGTACCTTAGGGTAGAAACCTTACAGCCAAGCCCCAGAGAGAGAATCTTCTGGAGAAGGAGGAGAGCCCTGACTTCTCCTCAGCCTCAGGCTCCTAACCACAGTCTTGGCTGGAGGGTGACCTCTGACCTTCTGAGGTGAAGGAGAGGTAGATTTTCTCATCAGTGTCCTCAGAACAGCAATAACTATTGTAGTATCTGCATCAGGAGCCTAGAGGAGACTGAACACAATGAGGAAAGGAGTCTGTAAGAAAAAAGCCAGCAGAAAAGGTAGACCAGACCAAAAGGGGAAGCACTTTGAGGTCTCCAGGCAAAAGGGGCTTCTGAAGTTCTCTAAGCTCAAGCCCATGTTCCCCTGTGACACCATTTGTGCTGATGGACTTTTAGGGAGATACTATACTCTGACAGTAAATGCCAGCTTCTAAAATCTAGTTGCCTAGTTCATTAATTGATAGCAACCAATAATCATGGCAGGAAGTACACTGGTAGGGACTTGAAAGTTAAAGCTCTGGAAATCCTACCCAAGGTAGCTCCCTAGGACTCTGAAGGGAGGAGCCACAGCCAAGCTCCAGGGACCAGTGTGAGTTGGGAGAGGGAGCCCAGAGCCTAGGCTTCTCAGTATTAATCCATCAGTGGTATCGAAGGCAAATAGAAATGGAGGCCACTGAACCAGGTCATCTACTGACTTAGAAAACAACATATTAACATTGCTGTAAGTAAGGTGGAGTTTAGTGTGTAAAGTAGATTTTTGTTATTCTTTCTCAGATCCATGGCCATAACAATCTCTATTTCCCAAGCTCACGACTCATAAACATCTCCATCACACTTGTGCAGCATTACATAATGATAAACAACATAAACATCTTCTGCTTAAATTGTAAATATCCACTACAACTGTGCAGTGAGATATAACTGTGAGATAATGTAAACTTGTGAGGCTATTGTTGGCAATATGCCTTCTTTGTCTGTTGCCCTAGAAAGCAGGTGGGCACTGGTCAGTGAGTGGGGAACTCTTGGGGTTGAATGCACAAGCTGGAATGCTGTGTGTGCCTTGATGGGCCCCCTTCAAGACTTGGGGGAATGTGTGTTTGCCTCAACTGGTCCCCATTGAGGCTTAAAGGGATTTAAGGGAGTGCATAAACTGTGCCTGTCTCCACTGATCCCATCAAGACATAGGAGTAATTGTCCCATTTCTTGTCATCTCCTGCAAGAAGGGTGATTAGGAAATGCTGTAGGAGTTGGTGCTCCCATTATCAGCAAACCCTCTTATGAGAAGACTACAGTAGAATAAAGTAAGACTATTAACCCCTCTGAAGCTGTCCTCCTGTCTGATCAGATCAAGAGTGAACCTGTGCTAGCAGCCCTTCTATGTGCTAGTGCTAGTGTTACCTGTCCTACAATTGCCCATGTCCTATTGTATTTTATTTTATTTATTTCCCAATTACATTCGAATCTGCTTCCAGCCAAAGGAAAGCTGTAGCCTCCAAGAGGGGAGGGATCATTGGGGTGTTACCTTGCACATAGTAGGCACTTAATGTGTGTCTGATACAATAAGCAGCTTCTGGCCCAGGCCCTGCCACCACCTCCTAGTCCTTTCACTTCTGAGCCTGAATTTCCACATGTATATCTTGATAAGTCTTTGGCTTATGAGCTCCAACATTCTATGATTCTCTCATTATTCTCCATGAAGGTTTGCCAATATACCTCTCTTATGATCTACAATCCTGGTTATTCTAAAAGTAGAATTCTCTTCCAAATCAATAATTCTAGGATTGCACCAAAATGTGTGGGGTCTTTGTGATGGAGCTAAAGATTTGCCAAATACCGACTCATTGGAGAGCGTTAAGCATCCAATTAAACTTTGAAGATGAGCTCCAAGGCAGAGAGTGCTGGCAAAGAGTCTTAAATGATGCATCATCTCTTTAGGAGCTGAAATGTCCCCCTGTGTCTGCAGCTTCCAGAGGTGAGGGGGCCGTGTATGGAAGGCAATCATTGTGAGACAGCGGTCATTGGTCTGCACTTTATATTCAATTCCATACTAATCATACCAGACAGATAAAATGATTTAGGCCAAAGGAATCCTGTTTTTCTCTATGACTGCCACTATTAAATATTAAACATTTTAGACGATTAACATAGAAAGACTGAATATTGTAGAAACTTTTACGAAATGCAAGGGAGCTAAATGGAGATTCATTCCTGAGTAAAGGCTGCTCCAAAGCTGATATCAATCCCCACAAAATAGTGAGTTAGTTGAGAGATCTTAGCTCCAGGTAATTACATACTTCACATTCAGATGGTTAAATAATTCTTGACATTCCTGCTCAATGGAAAGGTGTTTGCAATTTAAATCCAAAGACATTAAACCCCTGCTGTCGCTGTTATGCTAAGCCATACAGTAAAACACAAAATTTCCTGGTCTAAAGCTGTATCATACTTTCAGCATTTGACATAAAATTTATCACAAAATATAGCAGCAAGTCTCTTTCATTACAACATAAGATACCCAGAAAAGCATATGAATAGTAAATCTGGGAGTCATTAGACTGTTCTTCAGTTTAGCCTTACTAAGAAATGACCCCATTTGTCTTACAAGCAAAGGGAGAAAGAGGGGAGTAAGGGAGCAGAGAAAACCTCTAGCTAGGGAAATGTGACTCCCTCCTGCATCCCAGGACTTCCTCCTCCAACCAGCACTGGTCTGCCATCTTGTGAGCTTTGTTCCTTCAGCTCCATCCCCATTTTCCAAAGTTTTCCCCCTGCCTACCTCATCCTCATGATGTTAGAATGCCATGCCAACAGTACAGTTTAGGGGTAGAAAAGCTACAAATTTATTTGGAGAACCTGGATTCAAATTCTACCTCTTATACTTATTCCATGAGACCTTAAGCAAGTCAAACCACTTCCTTATGCCTCAGTATCCTTGTCTGTAAAATAAGGAAGTTGGACTAGGTGGCCTTGAAGGTCCCTTCCAATTCTAAATCTATCATCCTCTGAGACTCTCTGAACCTCACTTTTCTCAACTTTAAAATGAGGTGTTACACTAAACGACCTCTAAGGTCACTTGTTCAATAAATATTTATTAAGCACCTACTATGTGCCAGGCACTGTGCTAAGCACCTGAGATACAAATAAAAAAAGAAAGGCAGTCCCTGCCCTTGAGAAGCCTGCAATCTAATGGGGGAACACCACACAAAAGGGAGCTAAGAAGAGGGGGTGAGGAAGAGGTACTCCCAGAGTCAGGGGTATGATGATGGCAGAGTAGGAGGAGCTCTCTATTCCTCCCTCCAATCAGAGTGGGAGACACTGAGGGTATAGATGAGGTGTGAGTACCAAAGCTGACCCATCTCAGAGATGAGTTTCTATAAATACACTTCATTGGGCTATGATCACAACCATCTAGGTACTTTCTCCTTCAAAAATGCAGAGGGTAACCTATCATGCCTGCCCATCCTAGTCACCTCCTTCATGTGGTTTCATAGATCAGTGGGGCCTGACCACGGGCAGAAAATACCTTTTCCTACATCTCTTCACATTGTATGGATTTCCATAGTCCTTGCTACCAAGGGAACTTATATTCTATTGAGAGAAACAATAGGTGCATATATGAGAGGAAGAGAAAAAGAGGGAAAGAGAGGGAGGGAGGGAGGGAGGGAGGGAGAGAGAGAGAGAGAGAGAGAGAGAGAGAGAGAGAGAGAGAGAGAGAGAGAGTGAGTAATATGTGTGTGTGGTCAGTCATTGAGTAATCAATTTGTCTGCATTCCAGTTAAAGAAATCACAGAAATGGGTAGGTTAGGAGGTGTTAAGGTGTTAAACTAGGGAATGTGATGATTAAAAATGTTCCAGAGACATAGTTTCTGGATAATTTAATCATTGTATTAATAAGGTCAGAAGGTTATTAATAAAAGCATGGCCATTTGGCCATCTCTTGTGGACCAAAGACCATTATGGCAGCCGGGCTCACAGTTCATATTCCCTTCAAAGGGTAGGTGTTCTTGAGGGGTGGCAATTAATTTTGATTGGACAACACAATGGAAGGAGAGCTATATTAAAATGAAGGGCTGAGAGTGAAATCTTGTTACCCTGGGATGGAGAAGCTATCTCTATACCAGATCACTCACAGCTTTGGTTATCTAGTCAAAGAAAGTTTTACCACCACCGCCAGCCACCCCACCCAAGCCTGAGTAGAACACAACAGCTTCTACCAGGGTGGGGTCTTGAACAAGAAAATTAGAGGATGAAGAGAGAGCACATTGTGGATGGTCTGTTCAAAGGTAGAGAGACATGAGATGGAGTGTATTTGTGAGGAGTAAAAGGACAGTTTGTGTGACAAGAGGAATCCTATATAATGGGGCTGAAAGGACTGGGGGCACGTTGGGAAGGTCTCTAAAGGTCTTAGAAGCAATTGGGAGCTCTTGGAGGTTTCTGAGTAAAGGAGTGACACTCTAGATCTGTACTTAAGAAAACTCAGTTTAGCATATGAGGGTCAGGTTTAGGGATCCCTATTCTCTTCCAATATTATTATCATCATTATTATTTTGGCAATTAGGATATTTGCCATTTTCCAATCTTGTGACACATCTCTCATTTTCTGTGATTCCTCTTTCATATGTCACTGATGATGGTTTCAGTAATCTCATCTATGAAGCAGGGAGTGATGTGAGATAAAGCTGGAAAGGTATGTGGGAGTTTGTGAACACTAGGCTGAGGCATATAATTTATCTCAGATGTGATAGGGAGCTACTGAAGATTTATGAACAGGGAAATAAATTATCCAGATGTATGTCCTAATTGCCAAAATAATAATGATGATAATAATAATGGAAGAGAATAGGGTCTTCAAACTACAGTTATTGAGTTTGACTGGGAGTCTATGAAAAACTCTAGAAATGATAAATAAAGAGACAGTTGATGAACATCTAGGAAGGGTAGCAGTTATTCTTAAGAGACAGCATGGTGGCTTCCAGAGCAGGTCATGCCAGACTAACCTCATTGTTTAAGATTTTTAACAGTGCCAATCCTGCCATGCTCTGCCCTGGTCACACCAACTATTATACAATGGAATCACTTTTAGACATGACATTTTAGAAAGGACATTGACAAACTCAAGCAGTTGCATAAGTGGATGGCCAGGAGAGGGAGGGGAACACAGATCTTGTCCTAGGAAAATCAATTAATTGGATGGATTAGGAAAGATTAGTCTGGAGAAGAAAAGACAGAGAGGAAATATTTGCAGGTCACTTGAAGAGTTGTCAAGGGAAAAAAGAACAGGGCCTTTCTGAAAAACCCCAGAGCACAGAACCAGGAGGAATGAGGCTGGGGAAGAGGGTGCAGAGAAGCAGATTTAGGCATGAGATAAGGAAAAACTTTCCCATGATGAGAGCTGCTCCAAAGAGAAAATGAGCCCCACCCCCATCATCAGTCTTCACACAAAGGCAGGATGACCACTGGCCTAAGACTATTGTCAAAAGGACGCTTGTTTGTATAATTGTAGGGTTAGGTCACCTCTGTAATTCTTTGCAATTCTGAAATTCTGTCTGTCTCTAATTTGGCGACATTTACAAAGCACTTGGGCAAAAACAGGTGAGATCTGGACCCACATAATACAACTATCCACCTTCAATTGTTCTTAAACACCCAAAAAGCAAAGCCCACAAACGGCATGGGTGCCCACATTCACAGCTGCCATTATTTACGCTGTCCAATCCACTTTGAGTTCCATCCTCAGAGCTTTCTGCTTTGTAAAAGGCATTTTCTTTAGGGGTTTAGAGCTAGATGCCCCAGGGTCACCATATTTCCATCATGTCATTTACAGGAGGAGTGGGTCCACATGTCTGAGCCCCACACAAAAATCAAATTGGCTCAGAGAACATCTCTGTATGCTCTTTGTTCATGACTGAACACACTTGTGACAAGTTATTTCAATTCTGCGTAGTCTGGCTTCTGACAGCTGCATCCTAGGAACAAGAGGAAGGGCAAGGCAAGAAGAGGGGAAGTGACAACTCCAGACAAGATAGATCCCAAGCATGAAGACTCGGGGCACAAACAGTGAGACTGAAAGGACGCTTGGCTTGGAAAGAAGGGCAGACCGGTTGAGCAGGACAAGACAGCCTGAAAGCTCTGCGCTGGCTCTCCATAACTCCACGCCCCGGGGCAAGGAGAAATAGCCCTAAGCAGCCCTTTCCAGGTATAACAGGCGCCCGTTGTGCAGGTGTGGACAGCGCCCGCCTCAGTGTGTGCTGCAGATCCTGCTGGGGCAGCCGTGAGACGCGAAAGGAGAAGCGAAATCTAGCGGAGGAAGGACGCTTCAAGATGGAAGGAGGCGACCCCCCTGAAAAAGAAAACTCACTGGGTGCAAGAGTCAGGGAATGCAGAGGGGCTGAGGAGAGCCTGGGGGAAATGCAGTGACAGACAGAATCATCTGCGCAAGATAGGCAGGTGTCAAAGTGTGCCAGGGGAGGACCTCTTAAGGATTCATTTGTTATTGTTCCACGCTAATCATCCTTAAATCAGTAGTTCAAGAACCTTCATTTCATCGGTGAGTGGTCCTCCCTCCACCGATTCTGATCCTAGGGAATACGACAGAGCTCTGAACACTTGGAGGGGGGGAGGGGGGCAAACAAGGTTTCATCAGTGATGGAAACTGCCAGCGTAGAGACTGTGCACTGAGGCGGATCTTCTTCGAAAGCACTCTGGGACACTGAGAGGTTAAGCGATTTGTCCAGACACATAGCCTAGATGGGTCAGAGGTGGGATTTCAGGTTCCTAATTCTGAGCCCGGTCTAGGAGTCGATAAACTCCAGTGGCTCCCTCTTTCCTCTAGGATCAAATGCAAATTCATCCGATGTTGAAAGCTTGGACCATCTGGCCCCAATCTGACTTCCCAGCCTTGTAATGGGTTGCACCCTCTTCACATGCTACACAATCCAGCCAGGCTGGCCATCTTGCTAGTCTTCTCACTTCATGCTCTGTGTCCTATCTCTGTACCTTTACATGGGCTGTGTCCCATGCCTGGACTTTACTCCGTCCTCATCTCTGGTACTCTGATACTACCTATATGACCTTGGGAAGTCACTTAGCAGCACTAGACCTTAGCTTCCTCATCTAGAAAAAAAGGATGTTAGACTCAGTGGCATCTCAGGTCCCTTCCAGCTCCAAACTGATGATTCTATTGTTCATTACCTTCAAGGTTCTGCTTAACCACCACCACCTTCTACATTCAGGGGTCTTCACCTTTTCTGTCATACAGACCACTTAGCCAACATGATGATTCCTGTGCCCCTTCTCAGAAGAATGTTTTCAAATGCGGAAAATGAAATATGTAAAATTATACAGGAAACCAATTATATTGAAGTAGTTACCAAAGTATTTTTTAAAAAGAAAACACAATTTCATGAACCTTAGATTAAGAATTCATGTGTGTGAAGTGTTTTCAGACCACCCCTGAGGAAGGAATGCCCTCCATTATCCTGTTTTTATTTTGTGTGTATATATATATATATATATATATATATATATATATATATATATATATTGTATACACATATGTGCACATGCTGCTTTCCCTGATAGAGTGAACAGAAGCTCATCGAAGGTAAGAATGAGGGCATTCTTATCTTTGTATCCTCAGTACTTAGTACAATAACTGGCACATAGTAGGTGCCCAATAAATGCTTCTTGGTTGAGTGACTTTTTCACCTTAGACATGGTAGACTTTTAAAAAGAAGTTTTATTGATATGTTTTGTTTTTAAATTATGTACATATATAAATTACTCCCATTTCATGAGAAGCCTTTTGTAAAAAAGTAAAACAGGTCAGTAAAACTAATATGGTAACCTTGTCTAAAAATTCATGCAATGGTCTACATTGGTAGTGTGCCTGCCCTGTTTTTTTAAAAATTAATAGAAATCTATTTTCTCTTCCATCCTATAAAAAAGAAAAAGAAGTTCCTTATCATAATATGCATAGTAAGGCAAAACAAATGGATACATATATGTGTGTGTATATACACATGTATACACACTCACACATATATGTTAATGCATGCGTGTATATATATATATATTCATACATATTGGAATATATGCATCTATATGTATTTCTATTGGGGTTTGTACATATACACATGTGTGTACAGTCAATCCTCAACTTTTGTAGGGGTAACATTCCTAGAAAGTGGCAAAAAATAAATAACATGGATGTTGATACACTGAACCTATGGCAAATAAGAAGTTATGTTCCTATGACCACAAAAAATGGTAATCTTTCACTAGAGATTGCTTAAAATACACATTTTTGCATATAATTCTTTGTAACAAAACATTAATTCTGACAATATACTAACACAGCAACTGTGAAATAACCCATAAAATGCAGTACACGAAATAAAATTGGTAACATGCAAAATCTTTCTTCTCACTAGTAATCCCCTAGAATCTGTGATCTTTTGTGCTAAACAACTCATTTTTAAAAAAACACTTTTATTTCAGATATTCACTTTTCATTTTTTTAGTTATTTTCTTGAAATAATTTATTTTCCAGCAATTACATGTAAAAACAATTTTAACATTTGTTATTTTTAAGTTTTGAATTCCAAATTCTACCTATTCCTCCCTCCCCTTCCTCTTTTTCTCCCTCCCTGAGACAGTAGGTAATCTGTTATAGGTTATACAAATATTTACTTTTCAAAACACATGAAATCTAAAGTACCGTAAATACTGTAGAGCAAATAAAATTCCTAAAACTAAAACATGTTTTAACCTGAATCTTCTTTCAGTGTGGCAGCTGTGGTGGTATGAGAGCATTGAAAACTCAGGGAGAAGTTGCTTGGACTTTATATGCTGCTGGAGGAAGATGCTGAGACTGGCAAGGTCTTGACATCACCTTAGAGCCCAAAGGTCTTGCACTCTGCTTTAGGGGCATAATTGCAACACAAAACTTGAGTTGTGAAGGCAAAAATGAAAATGTGCAACTAATTCACATAGAACTCTGTCCTCTCCAATGGTAGGTTCAGGTGAACAAGACTAGTGAAGCACCTCGTAGGATGCCAGCTACTTACCCCACAAACTTGCGATCAAACCTCTCATTTTTTTTCTCTACTATGCATAGATGCAAATGTGTGTTGTTGCTAACATGACAGTGAAAACAAGGTTACTAATAAAATCATGTGAATGCTTGAATTCCAAAAATTAAGCATGTGAATGTTGAGGATTAGTGGTGTATGAAGTTGTGTGTATATGTGTATGTATGTGTGTACATACATAAATTTGTGTGTGTGTGTGTGTTCGGCCACCCCACATCCCTCACCTGTCTGTCAGGAGGTCGATGGCATGCTTTGGTATCAGTCCTCTGGAGTCATGGGTGTTCATTCTATTGTTCATACTTCCACAACATTTATTCCAATGTGCTCATTTAAGATAAAAGCAAGCAAGAGCAGTGGCTGAGGGTCAGGTGGGGTGGGGAACAAGTTCTTTGAGGAAAGTTACACTAGAAATTTCTATTCATTTTATTCCTAGAGCATAAACACCCTGTGTATAAATTTTTGAAGACATTAAGAGGGATTCTTAGCCTTTCCTAGGTCATGGACCCCTCGGGTGTTTAGTGAAGCCCTCGGGCCCCTTCGTGGGGACAGCACTTTTAAATGCATAAGATAAAGTCCATGAGATTACAGAGAAAGCACATTGTTGTGGACTGTTTATCAAAATCCAGATGGAGACACCAGTTGCTGGTCCCCTGGCTAAGACCCTCCTGCAGCCACAAGATCCACTCTGCTTTGCCCACCTGAAAGCCCCAGGGTCCTAATTGGGGCTTTCTCACCTATAGGTCCTCCTGTCCTGGGGCTGGAGACACAGGCTGGTTTCACCCTGGAACAGTCATCTCCTGGAGAAGCTTCATCAAAAGCTGGGGAAAAGTGTGAGGCAGGGCTTCTTCAGTCCCTGTTCCATGAGTTGCTATCTTCCTGCTTTGCCCTTAATCAGTCCATGAGTACAATGGCTTTAGGACTCTGCAAGGGGAGGGCTGTGTGAACATACACCTGCCTTCCAGGCTAGTGGTGCAGACCATAGGTCATGAGCATGTTGGGGAACATGCTTCATCCAGAGACATCCTCACAGTCCCAGCCATATGATAATGAGCTATGCCTGGATCTCAGTAATGGTGTGGGAGGTTCAGTGAGTCATTGTGGGATAAAGAGCTGTGCACTTGGAGTGGGAGACTCAGGATCAGACTGAGTCTAGAACTGGAAAGGACCTCAATACTAGCACAGATCTGCAGTGTCCTGGAGTTTCTTGGCACCCGCTGTTGTCCCCCAATAGAATCTAAACTACCTGAGGGCAGGAAGGCTTTTTTGTATCCCCAGCCCCAGCACAATGCCTGGCATACATTTGGTGCTTAACAAATGCTTGTTGGATAAATGAATCAGGGCTTCTCCTGTCCAGGAGAGGGTGGCAGGGGCTCCAGATAAACTGCAGCAAGAGTCAGCATCAGCCTCTCCTTTTCTCATCAGAAAAGTCAGCATCCTGCAGGTTCTCTGGGGCTTTCCAGATCTCTAGGCTGCAGGCTGCAGCTGCTCCTTGTCTCCTGTCATTTGGGCTTTGCTGACAGCAGCATAGTCAGGACCATCAAAGCAGCAAATCCCTGGAAATGTCTGGTCAGGTTGGCATTTTGGTGAGAAGCCGGTCGATAGCCGTCCACATGGAACTTCATTGGGCAGCATCAGCCTTTGGAAAAGCAAGTGTGTGTGGTTTCGTTTTTGCTAATATTGATGGGTCTGTTTCTTTTTAAAGAAATGTTGGACCCCTCCTCCATTCCTGGGGTAAGAAAAAAACATTCTAATGGTTTCTTATTGTTGGAGCAACCCACGATTGTTGGATTAGGGAGGTCAGTTCCTCTCTCCCTAAAGAAATTTGAGCAGAGGGTGCCAGTGGATAAATGTGTTGTGTCGTGTTGTTTAGTGTTGTGTTGTGAAGCCATTCCTGCTCAGCAGAGGCTTAGAGGACATGGTGGTCCCTGAGGTCCTGGCCAACTCAGAGATTCTGTTTGTTGTGTATGGCCTGGGTAACAACCTCATCGACTCCAGGGGGAGGCTAAAGGGGAAGATGTTTCTCAGCTGGGTTCAAGCCTCATGTTTGGAGCCTTATTTGGCATGGGTTCTATTGCTTTAAACAATGGTCAGGATGTGAGGCCTGACCTTCATCTTTCACAATGTCATTCCAAAGACTGAGAAGGAATTCTATTTACAGACGTAGTCCCCAGCAGCAGAGGCAGTGTCCTATGGGTGAAGAGCTGGCCTCTGAAGCCAGGGAGGTGGCATTTTGAATCCTGTCTGCGACACATCCAGGCTGTGTGACTGTGGGAGAGACAAGCTCAGTGTTCTCAGTCACAGGGAAGGGGCTTCCCTGCTTTGGTGGAGGGAGGAGCTCTCCATACCCCTGAAATCCTGGGCAAGTACCTTTATGCTCTCCATTATTCCCATTCTATATCTGCTTAATCCATTTCCTACGTGGGGATGTCTCGAGTGAAAAAATTACACTTAATTTTCAAGGAAGCCAATTTCCACCTGCATTGAAGCTGGAAAATTAATTTAAGAGACTCAGGACCTGGAAGCAGATACGCTGATTAAGGAAATTCTCAGGGTACGTTACTTAAGATCTCATTACAAAAGCCAATCCCTGCCATCCCACGCATCTGGGCACACCAGGCCTGTGAAATGGACCTGCATCCCTTCAATAAGCAGGGTGATCTGTGGGGAGGTCTCTCTTCTCATTATTAGAAATAACTATATATTGACAAGTGAGATCAACCTAACTGCTTGCTGAATGGTCAGTGCCTGGCCCTGCTTTGGAGAAGTCTCTATTTCTGGAACTGTGAGCTTGTATCATGAGAGACAACCGCGCCCCCCACCCCACTCCACCCCCTCAAAAATTATCTGCACCAGTTACGACTCAACACAGAAAGGTGAGGTATTACCATCAACCACCCCCTTTCCCCTCTTTAAGGCAGCAGGTGGCACCATGGATAGCACCATGGGCTTAAATTCAGGGAGATCTGGGCTAAAATGTCACCTCCAATACCTAGTAGCTGTAGTTGTATGGCCTTGGGGAAGTCATCTAACTTTTCTGTGACTCAGTTTCCTCATGTTCAGAATGAGTGGGCCTCCAGGGTCCCTTCCAGCATTTCAAAACTTCTTTCGTTCCTGGGCCTCCCCTGTCACCCCTCTCCTTCAAGAAATTCTTGGGCTGAAATGCAGGCAGTGGAGCTTGGGCTCGGAGAACTTTTCAGAAAGATACCTGCTCTTCTTTGCAATCCTGGGCATCTTATTTTACATGTTTAGAAATATTATTCTGAGAAAGCTTCATTGGACTGCCCAAGGGGTCTGGTGATGCCTGCCTCCGGGGGGAGAAACAAACTCACAGAAAAACGTCACCTACTACAAAAAGCAGAGATCTGAAAGTCTGTCTCTTCTTGTTTTCAAAAAAATGACATAAGAGCTTTCTATCTGTATCAGGACAGGTATAAGAGACACAAAGCTGGACTTGGAGACACGAGGCCCTGAGTTCGAATGCTGCCTCAGTCCTACGAGCTGTGGGACCCTTGTAAGCCACTTTACCGCTCTCAGCCTTCATCTCTCTATCTGTAATACGGGCATGATAACAGCATCTGCCCCCCAAGGCTTACGTGAGGATCAGACAAGCCAATGAATGTTAGCTATTGTTAGTCATGACTGTTAGGCAGACCGTGTATACCTCAGTGCATTCATCTACATGCGTGATTATGTGCATACGTGTGTCTCTATGTACACACACATAAATACCCGGCTATGTCTATAGCTACATCTACAAACATGTATAGACACGGCTCTGTCTACACCCGCGCACTCAATTGGCTGCTGTAGCTGAGGCCTCCCTCGGCGTTTTCCTTCCTCCCTCTGAAGCCTCTCCTTCCTTTGGGTTGAAAGAGTTCTTTTCATGTATAGAAAGGCCCTTCTTTCTGACTTCAATGCAGTTGCTTGAGTAGAAATTTGGCAGGCAACCAATCTCTGCGTTTCTTTCATGTGGAATTCTTTTACGTAGAATCAGCAGCGGCTGATGACTTGAGATTCTTGATGCTGGTGAAATGCTTCTGAAATCCCTTTTTTCTCACTGCCCTTGAATCCCAAAGTCAAAGTGAGGTCTGAGCTGGAGCTCAGCCACGTTGGGCCATGGCGGCCTTCACCCAAGATGGGACATTCTCTGTATATGAAGGGGAGCCTGGGAAAGTCATTCAGACAGGCTGATCCCACGCAGAATACAGAGTCCTTGGGAACACGAACTGTCACAACAGAGTGGCTGGCATATAGTAGGTGCTTAATAAAGGCATGCTGATTGACACTGAATCCAAGCCATGTCATGGTTAAGCAAGCTATGACTTTCTAATGTGAAGCATCATGTCTGATATAAACTCAGGAGAAAGAATACTCCTAGTTCTCTTTAACTAAAATACAGGTGTGATTACTCACCTGCTCCAATTCATCAGGAACTCCCTGTTACCTTAGGGGGCCAATACAACAGCTCTGCTTGACCTTTAGCCCATTCCTGGTACATCCTAGTCCCCTTCAGGCATTTTATGTTCTTACTGTTCTCAGAACATGGGATTTAATCTCCCACCCCCCTGCCTTTGCTCAGACTGGATATCATGCTTGCCATGCCTTCTCCTGACTTTTGCCTCTTCAAATCTCTAGCTTCCTTCAGGATTCAGCTCAAATGCTACCTCTCAAGGCCTATATTGACCCCCCCACACAACACACACGTGCGCACACACACACACACACGCTCCAGTTGTTAGTACCTCCTACTGAAATTTCATTGTACTTACTTTTGATTAATTCATTCACTAGGCATTTATCTCAAAAGCACCTACTATGTGCTGAGCAGAGTGCTGGAAGTAAAGGACACAAAGGCAGAAATGAAACAGACTTTGACCTCAAGGGTCTGACAATGCAGGTAGAGGTCATGCCATAGGGAGCCATAGCTGTTTCTTGAGCAGGGGGAATGACATGGTCAGATCAGGCCCAGGATCCACAGGATGGACTGGAGAAGGAAGAGATCTTGTTTATCTGTGTATTGTTTCCCTCCACCATCCCATCCCAATGGAGCATTTCATGTTTGTTGTTGTAACCCAGTGTCTGGCACAATACCTGGCACGTGTTGCTGTTCAGTCATTTCACTTTCAGTTGTGTCTGACTCTTTGTGACCTCATTTGGAGTTTTCTTGGCAAAGATACTGGAATGGTTTGCTGTTCTTTTCTCTGGCTCACACCCGCTGCTCCGCAGAGCAAACAGCTAAGCCAGAAGTCTTGTCCTGGGCCGCCTTCAGCTTGACTCAGATCAGAGATTATTGATACACACAGACAACGGGCTCATGAAAGGCAAACCCATCCCCAAGGTAAATATTCTGGAAAGGCAAGGGTTAAGGCCCCCAATCTTCCAATAAATGGGGATCCCTTCTTCAACTCTCCACCAAAGGGGAAGAGGCCCTAAGAAAGATAACAGGAAATATGACAGAGGCAGACCAGGAAGCAAAAACTCACAGGGAAAATCAAAGACCTTCATGAAAGGCAAAAACCTCCAACAAAAGACAAGGGAATTCTTCAGACACAACCTCTAAAGGGAAAGATATTTCAAAAGGATGATTTTATAATTAATTTGCTCCGGGGCAATATCAGAATTATGTGATAGGCCATTAGAGACAGGCTACAGCATATGGAATATCCAAACGAAAGTGAAGCCACATTGTGCACTCAGAAATCCTGAGCACAACCAGCAGAAAAGAGCGGGGATAAAGACAGCTTGTCTGGAGTGAAGGCAGGTGGGAGGCAAGATGGAAACCCAAGCTGGTGCTGAAGAAATAGCCCCACGGTGAGGCCCCTCCCTAATAAAAACAGATTTGATTCCTGAGTGACCAAAAGATAGAAGTGATAAAATGCTGAAAGTCATTTAATTACATCATCTTCTTAATTGTTTAATGTCAGATTTGTATATGACCTAAACAAGGGCTTGGATTAGATGACCTTGCACTTGAGGGTCTCTTTTGGTCCAATTATCAGACAAGCTTTTTATCCAGGCTGGACGAGTTAACTCCCAAATCTCCCAAGAGCCTTCTGGTAAAAGGCTGGAGCAGCACAAATAGGCTGGTGATATACAACCTTGCCACTTAACATCCTGACCCTGTTCTAAGTGAGGATGGCGATTTTTCACAATTGGCTTTCAGCCGAGTGGAGGGGATGCAATCTGCATCGGTCAAGGGAGTGCCCCCAGGGGGAGGGGGAACTGCAGGACTCTGCTGCTCAGATGGATCATGTTCTCATTAATTTGAGACTTAATTGTTTCTTCTGGTTATTTAGGTTGACTCCCATCCACATCTGCTCACCCTGTGTGATTCAGGACCCTTTGATAGGACCATAGATTTAGAGGCTTCTACCTTAGAGGTCTTTGAGTCCAACAGTTTCATTTGGTATATAGGTAAATTGAGGAAGCAAAAAAAGGTGAAGTGGCTTGTTCAGGGTCACAGCCAGTTAGAGTCTGAGGCAGGATTCAAACCCAAGTCTTCCTGACTCCATTTCTACCACTCTATTCACTGAGCCACACTACCTTGTAAGTTTTCCTCCCATAAATCCACGAGATAAGGTCTACTCAATATGTTGGAGGCCTCCTTCACTTTCTTCTTATTCAGCAGATGTGCCAGGAGGACACACAGGCAGCCCTTAAGTTATCCCTCATTCCCACTACATGATGAACCCACCTTCTTTCTCAATATTTCTTTTTAATTTTTTTTCAATTAACAAGCACTTATTTTTCCTGCCTCCCAGTCCTCTCTGCTTGGAAAAAAAATGAAAAAGAAAATTCTTGCAAAAATATGCATGATCAAGCAAAACAAATTCTCATACTGGCCATGTCTAAAAATAAGTCACATTCTGCATAGTTAGAAGTCTTCATCATTCGTCGTCTGAGTCATGGCTGATCTCACTCCTAAGCTGATCAGGCTCTCCAGTCTTTCAGAGCTGCTTTTACAATGTTACTGGCTCTCCTGGTTCTGTCCCCTTCCCTCTGCATCAGGTCATACAAGTCTTGTCAGATTTCTCTGAAACTGCCCCTTTCATCATTTCTATACCAGAATACTATTCCATTACGTCCACCTGCCATAACTCATTTTCTCTTTTTTGTCACCACAAAAAAGAGCTTGTATACGTGTGCATGTATAGTACATGTATGGTACACATGAGTCCTTTTCCTCTTTTTTGATCTCTTTAGGTTCCAGCCCTAAGAGTGGTATCTCTCGGTCAGAGGGATCCCAGATGATATCTGTGCTCACATCCTAATTCAATGGTTATATGTTACAGCCTGCTCATGCATGTCATCAGCCTCTCCATTTTCCTCTGCGTAACACATATCTTTCACTTCTCAAAGACTATCATGATACATAAGGAATGTATTCAGTGCTTCAAGGAATGTATACAATAGCGGGAACTCTCTCCACTAAAGCAAATAGCAACTCCTCTGTGGGTGAGAATAGTCCTCAAGAGATCACACGTGATGAAGCATGGCCCCCCACCCCACCCCTGACAGAGGTGAGAGACTCAGAGGGTGGAATGACCCATGTGAACACACACACACACACACACACACACACACACACACACACACACGTTTGTATGTTTGTAAGGGGATTTTCCTTTTCTTTCTTCTCAATTTGGTGAGGGGGGAAGGGGAAGAGAAGGTGGATTCTTGCTGAATGAAATGTACATATACACACACACTTATATCCATCTATCTACTTCTGACTATATCTATATCCCTGAATCTATATCTATTTATCTATTAAGAGTTACTGGGGCTGCTCTCCTAAGCTGTTCCTCTGACAGACCCTGTACAACCTGTCGCCAGACCCATGGGCAAGGCCTTCCTGCCTGTTCAGCTCTGCCACGGCTTACGGTTTACTGACCCCACTTCTAAGACTCCAAGGTTATCTATATTCCACAAGGAAGCATCAGAAAAGGACCTTAGTGGAGAAGGAATCTTAATGCATGTGAGCACTTACAGCTACCAAGGAGGAAAGGTCTGGAGCTTGCCAACGATGCTGAGGTTGTGAGCTGTCCTAGGACCATGCTTGCGAAGCGCACAGGGGCTGCTCATCACCCAGCTGACCACAGAGTAGATTTGCTTTTTCTCTTCAAATTTTAAACATGCTCTATAAATGCTATTCTTGTTATTATTATAATTAATTACATTCTACTTCATAGATCTCAGACAGAAATTGGCTCAACCCAAGGTTATTGACCAAGAAAGAGTTCAAGCCATTTCCCCTCTCTGGACCTCAGTTTCCTTATCTGCAAAATGAAGAGGTAGGAGTCAATCAACAAACAATTGCTATGAAGGCATGGTGCTCAATGCTGGGGTCACAAAGGCAAAAATCGGTTCCTATTCTCAGGGACTTTACATTCTCAGTATCTTCCATTTCCAAATTTTCTGATTTTATGAATCACTTTCACATATCAAATCTCCAGTATGTACCAGTTATATTGCTTTGTTTCTTCCTTTCAAGCCTCAAAATAAGAGAGATCTGTGAAATGTTGACACAAAAACATAACTAAAGAAATAAACACATTCAATTCTGTCCGGGAAGGGTTAGCAGAAAGCACCAGCTGGCTTCTAGAGTTAGTTATTTCAGTGAGATTCGATTAAATCCAATCCAACAAGCATTTATTAATTGCCAACCACATGTGTGTGTGTGTGTATACATATATATATATATATACACATACATGTATATATGTGTTTGTATACATTTGTATATCTATATGTGTGTGTATATATATGTATATATGTATGTGTGTATGTGTGTGCATGTGTGTGTGTGTATACACACACACTAGGCCTTGTGCTAGGTGCTAAGGATATAAAGACAAAAAAGAAACAATCCCTCCCCTCAAGGGACTTCTACTCTACCAGGAGAATGTAACATGGAAACAAGTAAGATGACGTCCACCCATTTGAAGGGGAATGAGAGCATTAATTATTGGGGGAATCAGAAAAGGCTCAATTTGGAAGGTGGAGAACCTATGTGCAGATAGTGGTACAGTGGAGACAGCACTAGATTTGAAGCCAGCAAGATGTGAATTCAAATCCAGACTCAGACATTTTCTGGAGGGGCTGGGTGTCCTCATGAGCCTCCACCAGCATGCTCCCCAATGTCAATTTAACTATGGCAGTGGGTCAGCACCCACCACTAACACTTACTGCCTGTGTGACTATGGCAAGGCTCTTCAGCTGGCTAGTTTTTCTACCTATAAAATGAGGGGGTAGATTACACAGCTTCTGAAGTCCCTTTTACCTCTGGACCTATGATCCTTTTCTTTTCCTTAATTTAGTTGAAAAGATTTAGTTGGCCTTAGCTCCCCCTTTCCTCTCTCTTCAAACAAAGAAAGAAGACAGAATTTTTTTTTACCAATTTTCTTCAGAAGAGAAGCTTCAGATAACGACTACCTAGCTACCTAGCTCTCTGCTTTCTCCTCCCTATATTTCTGTAGCTTAGCTCTTGACATGTTAATGTGCTGGTTGAACTACAAAACTTCGATTCTTCTCAAATATTCATTATGTGAATTTTGGATGCAAAAACGCTATCAAGTTCATTCAGCATCCTAGTATTTAAAAATAACCAGCTGCCAACTGCCAGCTCCGTTCCCCTGTTTTCTTTCATTTTAAGCTAAGAAGAGTAAAATTTACTGAAATTTACTGATGTTTTCCTTGCCTGTGCTTTCCTACTGTGCAAAATGAATGGCTTAACAGAGCATGGAGAGGAGCAATTTCATGTTTTACTCTCGCCTCCAGATCTGCCCACCCCTGCAACACAGAAGGAGACATCCTCAAAGACAATACTTATTTATTTAGTCAGTAGGAAATTCTCTTGTCTGGGAAAAGAAATCTCACTCATCTTGAGGACTTTAAATAGCAAACAGCTGTTTTGTTTTTTCCTAGCCCATCAAACCCTTTGAAAGTCCTGATTAGTTGTTATCCAAGAACTGTATTTTGAAAGACATAATGAAGCAGTTTGGAGATGAGACTGTAAATGATCTTCTAAGAGTAGAGGAGAAAACATCTTCACGCTCTGGGCTGAAGCACATCAGCCAGCTCCCTCCGCAGATGAATGCAAAGTATTCCTTTCAACCTTTTGTGTTTCGCTTGGAAGATTTTAGGAAGAAGGATTAGCAGTAGAATGAGGCGCTTGGATAAATAACCTCTAAGACGTACCCCCCCCTTCTAAGTCTAGCGCCATGATACTACATCCGAGGAGACAAAGGAAGCAAGGACCAGTGAAAATTCCCTATTGCCATCTTTTCAAGCACACGGCAGCCAAGGGAATGATGTGGATGCAGATCCCATTGGGAATTTTGTAGAACTATCGATGCGAAACATCCCCGTGAACTTTATGTAACTGTGCACGCGCAGCCCTGTAGGCTCAGGCGATGGATCCAAGTCAATCCGAGGTGAGAGGGGGAAGGGAGAGCAGGGGCCGCTATTTCAGTGCTTGCAGAGTGAAAGTGAACCGATGACTTGTTTCACCGGCTGGTAAAACATCGGAAGCGTGTCTCTTTCAGAGGCCACCACAGCGAGAATGTAACACGGGAGGGACTTTAACAGAAGGAGGGTTCCTGCCTTACAGTTACAAGCACCCGAAATATTCTGATTTGATCCTCACGACTTATCTTGGTGGCAGCCACCGAAATAATCTTGATCCATTTCAGAGATGAGAAGACTTCATGAAGGGGGATAAGTGACTGGCAACTAGGAATGGTGAAATCCTCCCTACACACCAGTTTCTTGGTTCTAAGCTAAGTGTGCTTCCCACCACACCCTGCTGCCTCCCCTCAAAAGAGAAGGGGGGTGGGGTGGATGACGAACAGGAAGAGAAATGTCAAGCAGAACAGCCCCCAAAGCACTGGTGCCATTGGTAGAGGCACTGTGTTCAAATCCAGCCCCTGAGGCTAACCACCTGTGTGCTTTGGCCAAGTCCCTTAACCCCTCTGCTACACTGACTCCTCATTTATAAATTGGCCATGAATCTTCTCTGCAACTTGACTATTGTGTAAATAAGTTTAATGCAAAGGTTTATGTAGCATCTATATCGGACTGCATGCCGTCTTGGCGGGGATGGGGGTGGGGAGGGAAGGGAAGAAAATTTGAAACATGTAAAACTAAGTGTTGCAAACTAAAAATAAAAAATCTAATTAAAAAAACAAGAGCTTTGGACAAGATCCTTCTGAAGATTATTCCAGTTGTAATTCTACGATCCTGTGACTCTCACCCATAGGGCAGTCCTGCACCAATCTTAGGTGCTCCTATCTTAGGATCACAGATTTAGAAATGGAAAGGACCCCCAAGGAATCGTGTCCAAACCCTCATTTTACAGGGGATAAGGCTAAAGCCTGCAGTCAACAAAGACAAAAGTTAAAACAGACCCTGCCGTTAAGGGGCTCACACTCTATGGTCACTCCACTGTTCAAACCCTGTTGGGGAAAAAACACATAGATAGACTGCTCAACTACCTTCCACTGCAGACTCTCCATATCTACAACCATATGCAACACCACAGAAGCAGCATATCAAGGAAAATTTGGGGGGTGCTGGAGTTAAAGCCACATTCTCTAGCTTAAATTCATTTTAGCAGCTCCCATCCTTATAACGGCTGCCATTTACCTGGAGCCTGGAGGTTTACTGGGCAAGCTCTAGACCTCATCCCCTTTGTAGGGCCATCCTCTCACATCACCTAATACCAGCTCATCACCAGCTGTTTTGACGTGTGAGTCTGTGCTTTATGCCTTCTGGTACAGTCAATAGGCTCTTGCCTCTTCTCTTTCCCACCCCTTGAAGCTGGACTCCACCCACCTCAGACAAATAAAAAAGTCTGAGAAAAAAAATGTTGAGCATGTTTCTTCCTCTTTTTCCATTAGGAAAAAAATCACAAAGACCTTTTCTCGAGAAAATGAGGCTGGATCCAGTGCAGACTGCAAGAGGTGGCTGCCAGCTAGTCTCTATCTTTATCCCTACTAGAGGTGTCAGCGCATGTCAAGGCCAACACGTGCCATGCTTTGAAATAGATATCAGCATGCCATCTGTGCCATATTGGGATCCAGAATTATCCAGAATATTTTCTAATCACTCAGTTCCTCTTTGCAGAAGGCCATATGGCACTGGGAAAGAACACTAGATTTGGAGTCAGGGGACCTGTATTCAAATCCTGTTTCTTCCACTTATGATCCATATGAAGTTGGCATGCCATCACAGCTTCTGGGTATCACTTTCCTCATCTGGGAAGTGGCATGTTAAGACAAAATGATCTCTTACCTCCCTTCCACTTTGAAGTCTTAAGATCCTACCCATGAAAACTGAGAATCATTGATCCATCAAAGGGTTTATGAGCTGATTAGGCTCAGGTTTACAAGGACCTTACCCTGGCACCCTTCCTTTAGATTAGGAGTTCTTAACCTTTCCATGCATGATGGATGCTTTGGGGAGTCTTGGGGAATCCTAGGGACCCCTTCTCAGAATAATGCTTTTAAATGCATAAGACAAAATACAGAGGATTATGTAGGAAGCCAGTTATATTGGAAGTTATCAATACTCACACATATATACATAAAACACAGAAGCCACGAATATGGAAATAGTTATAGAAAATCATTTTAAGTCTCACCAACCCCAGGTTCAGAACCCTCACTGTAGAGGAAGGTGAATGAAAAAGCTGGAGCTGTGGATGTCTTTTACTGCTCGTTTGATACTCTAGTGTTGCCACTATGTTGCTTTTCTCCCTTACTATTTTTACAATTTAACTCGACCTCCCACACATCAATCAAGGTATCACATGAATTCTTTAACAGATTCATTTCTCTTCCCAAACTTTTTCATTAAGAATCTCTAAAGGGAAAGAGGGAACTGAGAAAGATGAGCTTTACTGATGGAAGACAAGGTTAGTGAAGTAAACATCGTCCCTCCCAAGGACTGATGCCCACTTTGGTGTTCTTGGATAATGATCTAAATAGGCCACATTGACACAAAACATGCATTGAAGTCAATTTAATTCTACAAACATTAAGTGCTTGCTGTGTACAAAGGCTAGACACAGGAAATACAAAGACAAAAAAAGAAGAAAGACCTCCCCTCAAGGAGCTTCCATTCCTACCAACAACTCTACACACAGGAAGTAAATTGACAAGGTCAATATCTGCATGAAGCCTAAGAATCAGTGGTTGGATTTTGGAAGGTAAAGGAGTTGACTGTGGGATTTTTAAGTGGGATTTTCTGAAATGGTAGAAGTGACAAAAACTGCCAACTCCCAATTACTCTAAGAATATTGTGTTGAAGAGGCAAGATTTCCTGTCTTCCTTTGGGTTGAATGGGATGAAAATAAAATATTGATTTGTCCTTTCACAAAGATGGCTTCTGTGGCTGTCATTTTATTTTCTTCATTGTCGAAAGAATAAAAGGAGATGTTTCCAAATCATAGCATCTCACAGTTGGAAGGGACTCTCCTAGGTCATCCAGTCCAATCAATCCATGCCCAGATAGCAATCCTTCCTACAATATCTCCCACAGTGTCATTCGGTTTCCAATTACAGTCTCCTTTTTAGAAGGAATTCACTCCCTCTTGAGGTAACCCATTCCACTTTTTAGAAACCTTAAATTGCTCGATAAAATTCAATTCAGCAAACAGTTATTAAGGCACTGGGCTAGGGGCTGGAAATACAAAACAAACAAAAACAAAACCACAAGTGAAACAGGTTTCTGCTCCCAAGAAGCTGAAATTCTGCTGAACACTTAGATGTAAATATTTTTTTCATATATGAAGCCAAAGGTTGTATTTCAGCAGCCCTGTCAATGTTCCTAAATCCTGCCCTTTGAGGCTGATCAGAACAAATGAGATCTTTCTTCCACAAGGCAGCTTTTCAAATCCTAGAAGACTTCAATCATGTCTGCAACACCTCCCCACGCTTCCCATCAACCGGGATAAACTGCTTCAGTTCTTCCAAAGAATCGTCTTGTCTTTCACCTTCATCAGAGATCTTCACCCAAAGGCTGGCTGACTGCGGATGTGCCAAGCATTCTTGTTCAGGCACGAGTTAGACTAGATGGAAGCTGAGGGCATTGTGATGGCACGGTGTCTGTGCTAAAGTAGCGTGTGCCTTCTTTCTGTTTCCCTTCCTTGAAACATTCGTGCCCGTACACTACAATCGGGACTGGAATAATCAGTCAATTAATGAGTTTGTAATAAACACCCGCTAGGTGCCAGGAGGAGGCAGTACGGTATAGGGGATAGAGAGCTAGCATCAGAGTCAGCCGATCTGGGCTCAAGTCCCATCTCTGCCATATACAAATCATGTTACCCTCAGCACCTCTCAGTGCCCCCAGACAATGCTCTAAGGATTAAGGTGTAGAGCAGGTGCTGACTGGCATTGGTAGACAGAGTCTCTTCCTTGGAAGCTCTACGCCAATGAAATCCCAGGGAATGGAGAAAAAAAATGTGCCCATCATTGCACCCTAGAGGCACTGGGCATACAAATACAAAAACTATGCAGTCCGGAGCTAGCCTTGTGGACATCATGACATCTAGCAGGAAAAAGGAATGTTCTCAGATGAGAAAATGCAGGCTAGACACAACCTAAGTACAAGTGCTGGGCAGGGGAGAAGACTGGCAAAGGCAGGAATAAGCAGGTGGCATGGAATCAGAGCCTCGTAGGCTGTTTGGGCTTCCAAGACATAGATGTGAAGGGAGAGAGCACTCCTGGCACGAGGCAAAGACACAGACAGTCTGGGCAAAGACACAGAGGTGGGAGATACAATACATACAGAAAAAAGTTTAGCTGAAGGCTAGAGTGAAGGAGAGGAAGTAACCCTTATAATCCATGTTGGAAACCCAGGCTAGAACCAAATGGTAAAGAGCTTTCACAAGCAGAGGAGTTGGTATTTTATCCTAGGGGCAACAAACAGCAACAAAGACTCATGACCAGGAGATGACATGGTCACACTGGTTCATTAGAAACATCAGGTTTTGTGTAGGATGGATGAGGGAGCCAAGGGACCAGAGACCATGGCTACAGGAAGCCCTCAGCCTTGAAATATCACTTGTTATACATGGATTTTTAGCTTCCTCCTACCACACTCACACTCACACACAGAGACACACACACGTTACCTTAGGGGATTTGTGTTTGTCACAGCAGAAAGCATGTGGTGAAGAATCCCCCACAAATCAGTGCAAACAAAGCATAAGTAACAGCGGGAGGAGGTACCACTCACTTAACAATGGATTATGGCTGGATGAGCGCTTGAAGACAGTCCTCCAGCCAGATCGCGGGATCCCGTGGGCATTGAAAGGAGCCGTTCTACAGCGATTCACAAAGTTCAAGGTACTCAGGAACTCAAAGCTGGCGGCTGTGACTCACAAAGCATCCTGACACCCTGGAAACACTTTTCAACATGAACGACGGAAACCCTAAAGACCGCATAATGTGTGTGTGCCTCTTCTCTGGGCTTGGGGAGAAGGAGGCTTCCGCCGCCAGCTTACCCAGAAGGCTGCGGAATGTGCTCGATATCGCTAGGCTTGGTGTTGGAGGAAGGCTTGGAACTAGAAGGAAATTCAAACCCTGCCGCTTACCAGCTGCGGGGTCCCTCTGAGTCTCGGTTTCTTCAGCTGTGAAATGGAAATAACGCTCCTAGCACCTGCCTCATAGGATCGCCAGAGATCGAGATGATGCTGTAACGTTCCGGAAAAGGAGCCCTCGGAAGCACAAAGTCTCACTGATGGGCTCGGCTTTGATGGCTTAAAGCTGCACTGAGACTTGTGGGACACCCTGCCCAAATGTCAGCATCACAGGTGGGAAAGCAGCTCAACCACTGAGACAGGCTCTGTCAGTGAGGGCCATCGTTAGCCCAACAGGCAACGTCTGATCTAACTCTGCGCATCCGAGGATTACGCTCTGGCACTCTTAATGGATCGATAAGCATTTGTGAAGTTCGGATCAGCTAAAGGCTCTGCACTAAGCACTGGGGTACAAAGAGCAAAGAGTGAGACCTGCCCTCAAGGAGCTTATGCTCCAATCTCATTTGCCATAATTTTATCATATTGGTATAATTTAATATATGAACGAAGCTGCCTAATTTCTCCCACGGGTCTTGGGATCCCGTAGCCTACCTCCTAACTGTGGCACCTGAGAGAGGCCTCCTTGTTGTGATGGGAACCAGAGGGTTCACTTATGGGGTGGGGGGGAATCATGAACCAAGAGCTTGTGAGGGTTGGGGGAGAAGGAGGAGAAGGACCTCCGGAAAGGCCTGTACCCCAGACCCAGGCCCAGGCCAGGATGGGCCGCTCTAACATGGCTTTGCTTTGGCACTACCTAGACTTGGAATATTTGGGCAAATGTTTGGCTTCAAGAGGAGAGATATAAGCCAGCCCTGCTGGACACAGGGGTGAGGAGGGGAGGAAAGGGGAGTGAATCCTTCAGAAAGCCCTGGGAATACCAACAAATACTAAGTCTGCAGCCCGAGGCTTTGGGTTCAAATCTCACCTCTCGTATTTACTAGGTGAGCTAAAGCTCCCAGGCCTCAGTTTCCTCATCCTCAAAATGAGAGAGTTGGACCCAGTGGCCTCTGAAACCCCTTTTGGCTCTTGAACTGTGATCCTGCCATGTGGCACATGTCTGGCATCAGGCCCAGGACAAGCCAGCTGCCTGCTCCCCCGAGCTTGGGCAGTCATGTGCATGCCAATGTCTGCCAGTGATATCACCAAAAGTGGAGATAAATAGCAGCCAGACAGCTTTGATGATGTTCTGTGGTCTCTGGGGAAGGAGGAGAGAAAACCCCTTTCGCGTGCTATAGCGATGGACGAAGGACCGTGAGGTCCTGCCTGTGTTTCAGGACAAGGGCAGGGTCTGGGGGTGGATGTGTCCTACAAGGAGGTTTGCTCCCCACAGCTGCTGGTCAGAGACACGTGGACCAAGAAAGCCTTTTGAGAAGCCCATGTTTCTTCTGGGATCCTTGGAAAGCCATCATGGAGGGAGGGTCAGGGAGACAAGGGCCGAAGCATGACCGGTTGAGACTCAGATCACACCTCGTACTTCCACATGTTGATTCTTTGTCTATATGTATAGAATTCCTCATTAAGCATCACCGTTAAGGAGCATGTCCACAACACTAATCTTCAACGGCAGCACGATTCTGGAAAATACAAACCTCCACATACAGTTTGGTACTTTTCTCACTGATCTTTAACCTCTGTGGTAACTGTCTAATTCAATGTGGTTTTTTCCTTTGAGCCCCAAGGAACTAACAGCATTTTAACCCAACTTTTTCCTATTAGATTCAAAATGCCACCAAGGCATTCAAATGGCTCCTACCTGAGTGCTTTCAGATTCAGAGTGGAGCAGCCCCCAAAAGCCCTTTAAGGTCCGAGGGTTTCCCCCAGGCCTTCAAAAGGAGCCTTTCCCTGAGTGTTTGCACCGTCCCCAGCGAGGGGGAGGAGGTGCTTTCTTAGGATTCTCCCCTGATTTCCCCTAACCCTGCACTTCTCTGCCCTGAAGCTTTTTGTGCAGCACAATGAATCAAAAGCTCCATGAGAGCTTCTACACCTACCTTGCGCACACCCTTGGCACTGTGGATGCCCCTCATTGGGTCCTCTCCAATCTCCTCATAGCCCCTTTGAGGTCACTATATTCTTTCTCCTCACCAGGCAGTTGGAAATTAGCCAAATCCTTCACTAACCCTTTCAAGGTTTGGGAGCCGAGCCTCTGACATAAAATGAAATTTTTAAATGGATTTTATAGAATTTCTCCCATTCATTAGCAAGACCAAAGTGGATTCTTTATCAGCTAAGTGTTTTTGACCAGTGCCACACATCTAAGAAGAGAAAGGACAGGCATTAGGCAAAGGGGAGATCCTCGCACAGCCCCACAGACTTAGAGCCCCAGCTGCGCCTCAGAAGGCAGCTACTCTAACGCCTGCGGGTCCAGATTGGGGAACTTGCCCAAGCATATGCAGGTAGTGAGTGGCAGAGCAGGGCGTGAACTCCACCCAAGGCAAGTGCCCTTCCCTCTGGCTGCGCTGAGCGGATTCCTCCTGGACTCAATGTCACTGTAGAGGTGCAGTTCGCCATTGGCTAACTCCAAGGCTTGGCGGATCCAAGGTAAGGGATGGGGGAGGGGGGAGCTGAGAGTATCAGAGGAGGGGAGAGGAGCAGCCCCCAAATCCCACAGCCCCCGAGAGGGAGATATCAATGTTGCCCCACTTTTTTCCCAGGAGTTGAGCAGCTATGTGGTATGCGGAACAGAGCATCATAAGAAGCCTTGACATTCAGGCTCGGAACACTTGCAGTCCTCCTGAATGCATAACCACAGTCCTTCCACAGACTTTCCCAGGGCTCCCCATTCATCTCCATTTATAGGGTCTCCAACGTCCTCCAAGTGTGCAATCAACATCTTTCATCTCATGCTAGATCCAGTGCCTTGCGTTCCAACCAAGAAAAACTTATTGGAATCAGCTCCAATACACACACACACACACACACACACACACTTCCCTCTCTGAGCCATCACATAAGCCACATAATGAGACTTCAGAGAGTGATGGGTTTGGAATCAAACAGACGGAGGTTCAAAGGTCTCTTCTGACACTTCCTAGCTATGTGAGTCTTTTAACCTCTAACACCTTACTTAGTTATTTCATCTGGATAAAGGGTAATAGGTGGAGAGCCAGCCTTGGGGTCCAAAAGACCTGGGTTCAAATTCTGCCACTGACATAGACTGGCCACCCAACCTTGAGTCACTTTACTGGCTGGGGCTCAGGAGACTCTAAGATTATTCACTCCAGGTCAGTTGATGATCTACAGTGGTAGATGGAAGTGTCCACACTCCCATACGCAGTGTACATTCCCATACAGAGATGAAATCACAAGTCTCTGGTTCAAAAAGCCAGCTGTACATCCGTCACAAGATTGGGGTGAAGCTCAAAGAAAGTAGTATGCATATATGCTGTGGCCTGCCAACTTCATGGTCACTAGCGTTTCTACTCCTCATTCATTCCCTCTTGCCCAGAAGCATCCACCTCCCCAGCAGCCACTTGGCCTATCTCATGTACATGACCACATCACACTAATGGGGGTGCATGCATTGGGAGCAGGCTCCTTAAGCTCCTTTGTGGCTGGACCCCTTGGCCACTGTCCACTGAAGCCACCGGCTCCTTTCACCGAATCATATTTTAAGTCGTTAAATAAAATACAAAGGGAACCGATTATATTGAGATATAGTCGTTGTAATTGGTTTAAAAAGTTTAGAGATCCTAGGCTAAGAACTCCTCATTGCTATGTTCTTATCACTCCTCATTTCCACTACTTCTCTCATTAGATTATAAACACGGTGAAGAGAAGGACCAGTTCTGTCCCACAATGGCTAACATGACATTCTGTACAGAGCTCTAACCAACTACAGGCAAGTGGGGCCCAGCCCCAGGGGACTGACCTGCTAGGGAGGCATGCTTGCTCCAGCCAGCTGGAGCTCACTTCTTCCCACTGTGACCTTTATCCTGGCATCTCATTGGTATAACTATGACTGCAGCAGAACTACCCCCACCCCCATGGGCCTGCCACCCCAACGCCCCTCTCAGAGCTAGAACAGAAGGGAAGAAGAGGGGAGGGTGAGACATTGCCCGGTGAATACCCACTCAAGAGAGTCTGAAGATTCACTAGTGGTGTATGAATCATTCAGATTGTCACCAACACCCAGCTGAGGTGCTCCTTTACAAAACAGGGGGACTCCCCAAGCTCTCACCTCAAACCTCTGCTGAAATGCTGCCTCATTAATTAACAAATGTCACAGATTCAGGGTGCTGAGATTAAGCACAGGCCTATGTGGCTGTGCCCATACAAAATGGGCATCTGTGTTTTTTGAAGCTGTTTGCGTTGGCATTATGCTCTAAACCAGTTCAGTCTGTTTTTCAGGTCAATTAACATTTATGGAGTGCCCACTGAGTGGGGCCAGTACAAGGTGTGAATCATCGCATGCTTTGCCAAAGCAAGTCACAGATTTACAGCTCACTGGGCACAGGGGTCAGCCAGGCTTGTTTGCCTGATTCTGACTCTGTGAGCTCTTGGTAATTACCACATTATCATCATTAGCATCACCTGTGTTCTATACCTGGAAAGGAAATTCCAATTTGCTTGGCCTCTGACAAAGGTCACGATGTCCAAACCAGCCTCCAGCTGAAGTTACAAGAAATCCAAGGTTAAGGGTAGAGATGGGGGTGCGCTTGGGAGTGGGAAGGGAGGTTGCAGGGAGAGACTGAAGAAATATTAAGAAGCAAGAAGCCAGTTAGGGGGCACCATAGTCCACAGAGCACCATGCCTGGAGTCAGGAAGACTCATCTTCTTGAGTTCAAATCCAGCCTCAGACTCTTCCTTAGCTGTGTTACCCTGGGCAAGTCACTTCACCCATCTGCCTCAGTTTCTTCATCTGTAAAGTGAGCTGGGAAGGAAATGGCAAACCACTTGAGTATCTTTGTCAAGAAAATCCCAAATGAGGTCAAGAAGATTTGGACATGACTAATGACTGAACTATAGTAACAGGAAGCAAGAATTAAAAGAATTCATTGCCACCAAGGTTTAAAGACTGCTAGGATGATTCACCAAAGTAAGTCTGGAGTCGGGAGTGGAGATGGGGAAGCTAAAGAATTCACAAGTAATAAAGAAGGGCAGAAAGATGGATTTGGATGGGACACCAGAACTTCCTAGTTAGAATTCACCATAAGCTGGCAGAATCTTTTCTGGTCAGTCAATAAGCATTTGTTATACACATACTAGGTGCTGGGCACTGTACGAAGCACTGGAGATACAAAGACAGGCAAAAGACAGTTCCTGCCCTCAAGGAGCTTCCAATGTAATGGAGACTGATGTACAAACTACTCTGTACAACCAAGATATAGAGAGTTCAAATCAGAAGACTCTTTTTCAAGGTTTGTGTAAGTAAGGGAGTGTGGTAAAGTGGGTAGTGCAATAAATAAGGAAGATCCTAGGTTAAACTCACATATTAAGTAGCTGTATGCCCCTAGGTAATTCATTCCAATCAGTAAGTCAGTCAACCAGCATTAATTAAGTGCTTACTATGTTCCAGGCACTGTGCATCTCTGAGAATGCAAGTCCCAAGAATGAAGCAATCATGCTTAAACTCTAATGGTAAAGACACAGAAGAAATTATGATATTTGTGCTATAAATAAACACAGCACAAACATGAGGTGAATCAATGCAGATGTACACAAAGTAGTTAGACACAAGGGAGGGCACTAGAGGTGTGGAGGGTTGGGGATCAGGAAAGACATCTTGCAGAAGATGGCGCCTCAGCTCTGCCTGGAAGAAGCTGGGGCTTCCTGCAGCAGCAGCGAGGAGGGAGTGCATTCCAGGCACACCGGACGGCCAGTGAAGAAATGGAGCCAGGAGAGGGAGCATCCTATGTGACGAGCAGAGAGAGGCTGGATCACGGAGGACCAGAGAAGAAGTAATGTCTGAAGAGAGGGGAGAGATCAGAAGGACTCTGGCGCTAACGATGGAAGAAATGACATTTGTTCTTAAAGGCAAAAGGAAACTAGAAGAGGTGACTGAATAGGGGAGTCAATGGCCGGATCTATGCTAAGGGCAGGGGAAGGGAATTAGCATTTATACTGCACCTACTATGTGTCAGGCATAAGCATTTATACTGCACCTACTATGTGTCAGGCATAAGCATTTATACTGCACCTCCTCTGTGCTAAGCACTAAGGAAAACTATTGTAGCAGCAGCATGTAGAATGGACTGGAATGGTGAGAGGTTTGAGGGTAGGCAGGAGCCGAGTGAGCGGAGAGAAGAGGTCAGATATAAGAGGTGTTGGCAGGTAAAAATGGCAAGGTTTAGCAAATGACTACTTATGAGGGGTGAGAAAGAGTAGCCAGAAAAATGCTGAGGATATGAACCTGGCAGGCTAGAAGGATGGCAGCATCTTCAAAAGGATTAGGGAAATTTGGAATTAGGGGGTGGGGGGAGAGATGATGAGTTAAGTATTGGATGTGTTCAATTTGAGAAATCTCTGGAACATCCAGTTTGAAATGTCTAAAAGGCAATTGGTGGTATGAGAATTAAGTTCAGGAGAGTGACTGAGAGAGTCTATCGATCATCTATCTATGTGTATATATGCACCCATACATATAAATTATACATACATGCATTTATATTTATACATATATGTAAACATGTTCTATATTTGTATTATGTGTGTCATCTACATAGAGATGCAGGTTAGGCTTATGGGAGATAACAAAGTTACAAGTAGACTGTAGGAAGATTACCTAGATTAGAACCCTACATAACATGCATAGTTAGGGTATATGATATAATGAGCTAACAAAGGAAACAGAAGAGTCATCAGGCAGCTGGGAGGAAGACCTAGAGAAAGTGGTGTCAGAAAATCCAGAGAAGAGAGAATATTCAGGAAGAAGGGGTGGATGCTAGTGTCAATGCCACAGTTTGGTCCAGAAGGTTGAACACTGAGAAGTTACCACTAGGCTTGGTGAATAAGGACTAGTAACTTGGGAGAAAACAGTTTCAGTTGAGTGATGCAGTCAGAAGCTAGCTAGATTTCAAAGACTTAAGGAGAGTGTGACCATTGAGGATATATAGACAACTTTTTAAGAAGTTTGGCTGTAAAGGAGAGGAGAGATATGGCAAGGTGTGGTAGGGTGTAGGAGACATGGGCATATATGAAGCCAGAAGAGAAGGATCAAGGAGCCAAGAAGAAGCTGAGAGTGGGGATGACTGAAGGTACCATCTGCAGGAGAAGGTGGGAGGGGAGGGGATCAAGAGTACAAGGAAATGGTCTTGGCAGGAGGAAGGGCTACCTCTTTGTCAGAGACAAAATCCTTTCCTCTCTGTGAGCCTTCACCTAGTGCGGGGAGTATGTCTTCCCACCTCCTCACCCCTCACTCCTCATCCCTGTTGTGAGATGCTCAATGAGAAGATTCATATAAAGAGCTTTGGAAACCTTAACTTGCCTTGGTGCTTCCAAGGAGGCAGCTCCTCTGATGCTTCCTCCCAGATCTAAAGTCTATTAACATGGACCTGCAGGATTTCAGCATTGCAAGGGATCCAGCCCCAAAGGAAGCCCCACCTGCTACCATCTTGGAGAAGTGGTCCTCCTACTTGCCCCACTGTAAAGGGGTATTTGTCAGCCTTTCAAAGGGAGGACCCCCACTCCTAGTCTCTACTCTTGGTCCCTGATATACCAAGTCAGCTGTATGGGCTTTGAAATCTTTGGGCTTCAAACCTTGTTTCTTAGATTGATTATCATTGTTCCTAATGGAAATTATTTTAGGTTCTTCCTTTTAGTTTTCCTGATGTGAGCACATAAAAGGTGAAAATATATTCAGGAACTAGTTTGAAAAATGTGTTTGTACAAGGCACAGGTTGTGAATATTAATGAGATGATTGTTCTCCACTCTTCTGTTGAGAGCAGTTAAACAGATAAATAATTGATCATCTGAAACCATTTGTTCCATTCTAAAAGTGGAAAGCGAATGTCAGATTGAAATCACACAGACTTCCTTTCAATTTGCTTTGGCATTCTGAAGAATGGGCCATTCAGAACAGATCCTTATCTGGATTTCCTCGCATTCCCTACAGCCTTCAGAACCCTCTTAAAAGTGTAGACAAGTAATACTAGGGATGTCCAAAGAGTAACTGGCATTTCCACAGTCCTCTAATGACAATCAGTGGGTCCTGTGAGCCTCCTGAAGACCTTATGGGGGAAGGAACCTCAGAGGTCATCCAATCCCCAGGGAGGTCAACGGCCTCACCCAAGGACAGATAAGGAGTAAGTGACAAAGCCCAGATTCAGATCCAGGGCCTCCAAATGCAAATCCGACACCTTGGTGCTATACTGCACAAAAGCAGGGAGGAATCGGGGGCATTGGTGTTCCTTTTTACATATGAGGACAGACTCCGAAACATGAAGGGATTGTCCTGTGCTCACACCAGCAGCAAGTGTCAGAGGCAGCATTTGAATTCAGGTGCTGCTGACCCCAAGGTCAGCTCTGTAACCATTACACAACACTGCCTCTCCCTAGAGATCTCTCTTGAGACCACCTCTACCCTTAGGATTCAGATAAATCCAATACCACTTCCCTTTAAAACACTCTGATTTGTCTGGCTTTCTTATTTCAAATTCAGAATCGTGTGTTCTTCCATTTGGCTTGGAATCCCTTTGAGTTGCCACCCCTCTATCTCCCTGTGATCCTTCATAAGCCAACCAGGACAGAGCCAATGAGCACCTTCCAAACAGAGCCCACCTGGGAAATGCATCGACCTCAGGACCTGGAGGGACTTTAATGGGGGCTCAGCCCAACCATCGCCATTTTCCTCGCGTGCCAGAAGGTAAACTCACCTTCCATTAAGAAATGAGAGTTGAAAAGACTCATGGAATCAAATCATAAAATCTCAGGAAATCAGGAGAGAGCTTAGAGGCTGTAGCCAAGTCTGACCACCTGCCCCTTCAAAACTCCCTTGTTTGACATTGCCAAAAGCTGATGTCACTTGTTACGGGACATTTCCAGGGATGTCTAAATGTCAGGTTTTATCATTATTGGTAGCATAGATCATCACTTCCCTGGATCTCTGTTTCCCGATCTGCAGTATGCTCACCATTATTCTTTCATTTTGGTGAGGAAAATACTGCCCCCCTCCCCACCTTGCCTCCGTCCACACCTGCCAGAGCTGAGGGGCTCATGGCTCCTCGCCCAGGCTCTGGTCTCCCTGACCCTAGTCTCTGTCCTCTCCAAGCTGACAAAGTTACATTGCTAAAGGATAGGGGTGGCTATCTCACCCCCTACCCCAGTGGGCTCCCTACTGCCTCCATATTCCAATTTCCTTTGTTGGGCATTTGAGCCCTTCACCATCTGGCTCCAGTCTCGATCTTTTCAGGTTTCTTTCACATTTGTCTCTTTCTTTATGAAATATAAAGTCTCTCTTGTTCTAGCCAATGTGGCTTGATGGTTTCTGCTTGTGTCCTGGGCCTTGCTGGACATGCTACCTGGTAAGAACTGATTGTCAAATTTTCAGCGTAAGCATTTTTACTTCGAAAATTAGCAAACACTGCAAACCATGGCCTGATTTATTGTTTTGTTGACTATCCACACTTAACATGGTGGCCAAAATCCTAATAATTCAGATGACCCTTAAAAATGTGTCCTGTGAACTATGTTCAAAGGGCTATAAAACTGTGCAGACCCTTTGATCCAGCATACCACTGCTAGGTCTGTATCCCAAAGACATCCTCCCAAAAATATTTATAGCAGCTCTTTTTGTGGCATCTAAGATTTGGAAATCAAAGGGATGCCCATCAATTGGGGAATGACTGAACCAGCTGTGGTATATGATTGTAACGGAATATTATTGTGCCATAAGAAATGACAAGCAGGATGATGAAAAACCTGGGAAGACTTACATGAACTGATGCAGAGTGAAGTGAACAGAACTAGGAGAACATGGTACACAGTAACAGCGATATTGTACCATGGAGAATTGTGGACGACTTAGCTATTCTCAGCAATACAAGACAACCTCAAAGAACGAATGATGAAGCACGCTATCCTTCCCCAGGAACTGATATTGATTGAATACAGACTGAAGCATGTTATTTTTCACTTTCTTTCATTCTTTTTCTTTTATTTGAGACTTCATGTTCAAAATGACTAATACTGTTGTGTGAGGTATAAGACCCCTACCAATATGAAATAAAAATTCATAAAACAAAGAGGTGTCTTGAGGAGGAACAGAAAGTATTTTATTCAATTCTTGCAAGATTTGAGCATTGCCTCCACTAGGAAGGAGGCAGCTCACAAAGGCAAAGCACCAACATATATCCTATCACAAAAGAAGTCCCACCCACCATTATCCCTCCTCTCTATTGGCTGGGAGGCAGGCTTACAATCTAGGCGGGAAAAGCTAGACAAAGAACCAGGAAATTGAGTTTAGCCAATCCGAAACATATCTCCTTATCTAGCTACTGATGTGGCAATGATATGGCTAAGGTAAAAGAGAAGGAATGAGGAAGGAGAGGGGGACCTTCCTGGAGCAGAGAACAAACAGCTCACAGGTAGTCCATTATCTCCTTATTTGGTAAAATTATTGTGCTAGCACCAAGAAAGGGGAAGGGAGGGCCACCTACAGCTTCAGGCCCTGACTTTCTGGAAGTTAGGTAAGTCACTACAAGGTTAAATTCCAAGCCTCTCCTACTCCTTCAGACATTCCTTATTCCAGAAATATGAGAAGAGAGTAGCCCCTATATTCTTACCCTGTGAAGTCTTCACAAGTTATATCCCTCTCACTCACTCTTGTCTTAGGGACAGGGGAGGAGAGGGAGGGATAGAACTTAGAATTCAAAATTTAGAAAAAAAGTTTAAAATTGTTTTAATGTTAACTGGGGGAAAATTATATGTGTGTGTATAATGTTTTTTTTAAAATGTTTCCTGTGGACATGGGTTTTCAGAAAGCCTATTGTTAAACATTATCTGCACACCTCTGGGCTGGGGCTTCACATCCTCCTCTCCTCTCCCCCACTTCACCTTCACCTTTGGCAACTCCCAACCCCCTTTCCAGACTCAATTTCTACCTTCAAAAAGCCATGCTGGATTCTGCTGTTGTTAGGGCTCCCTCGATAATTTGCATTTTTGTATGTCCTATATTTATTTATTCATCAGAGACAAAAGGTCATATCAAAAATGGCAGCATATGTTTTCATCTCCCATCTGAGGAGGGTTTAGCAAGAGGTGCGGGCCTAATGGGGAAGGAAGAAGTGAAAGAATTTACTGATGTCTGGAAGTGGGGGCTGTGCCCCTTTCCCTGAGGGGCTGAGGGGAGGAGAGAAGGAGGAGGCTTGACTAACAAGAGAATGGAAAATGGGCTCATTCATTAAAGAATTCCAAAGTGGTTGGATCAAACATAATATTATAGGGGAAAGTTTAGGAATTCTTCTTTCTTTACTCAAAGTGTAGGTCAGGGGTTCTTAACCAGAGCTTTGGATAGATGGATAGATGGATGGATAGATAGATGGATGGATAGATGGATAGACAGATAGATAGATAGATCTCAATAATTGCTTCCATCTCTAATGCTATGTATTTTACCTTATACACGTTAAAACATTAGTCTGAGGAAGTGGTCCCCAGAACCTAAGTGTCCAGCCACGATACAAAGAAGAGTTGGTCTGAGCTGTTGGTCGGTCACAGAGCCAGTCTCTGCCTGACCTGATTTGCCATGGACTGAGTCGTTAAAATGACTTTGCTGGCCTTAGACCTTGCATGTACTTGTACTGGGCTGAATCGGCTCCCTTGGCCCCTAGCCCAGAGGCCAGGGCAGCTGATGAGGTTGCTCCTCTCCCCCTCTGCCCCTACTCTCCATCCCTTCTTACAGCCCAGCTCTGAGGCAATCCCAAGTAGCCGATGACCTGAAGAAGGCCCCAGCAGCTCTTTAGAGTGTCCAACTTCCATCCAAACTGAAAGGAAAGTCACCAAGTTATGCTCATTCCACAGGCACATGAAATCTTATTAAAGTACGCCCTGCGGCGGAGGGGAAACAGAGTCTAACACTTTCCACCTGGGTTCATTTTCACGGGGGGGGGGGGGGGGGGGCGGGGAGCAGCCCCGGGGCTGGTGCTTTGAAAACCTCCCCAGTGGGTAACTGTGTTCTCCCCACTGCTTAGTCCCAGCAGCTCTGTACTATCCTTCCCCACTCCAGGCCTTCAACTTCAAGAGGAGCCATCAGCACACCATAAAATGGTGCCATATTGAGGCTCCAATGTGCCCTCTACATTCCTACAACATTGTTCCCTGTCCTTTGACAGCCATTCAGGGGCTAGAGCCACCGAGAAAGGAACTTGGTAGAAATAAAGGACCTGTCTTGTAAAGATGTTCACAGAAGCACACGAAGTGCTAGCTTTGCCTGTCCCCACCATTAAACCCTGGGTGTCTGGAGGCTCCCACCACATCCCCCACTCCCAGCCCCGCAACCTAACAAAGCCCACATCCACTCCCTTTCTGAGAGCCAGATAGGACACACCTTTCATCTGTGGCAGATGGAATAAGTGATAAATGATTCAGGAAAAAAGGCTGAATCAATCCTCCGGGGGGATTAACCATGAAAGAGTCCATGAAAGGCCCCCATGACCGAAGCACAGTCCTAGGGAGGAGAGACTCTCACCATCTTCATAGCCCCAGAGCCTCGAGGGCAGGCACACAGTACCTGCTTCATGAAACTTCCTTAATTAACTGACTAACATGTGTAAGAGCAGCACCAACTTCAACGACAGTAATAATAATTTTCACATCCGCTGCAGTTTAACGTTAGCCAAGCACTTGGCATAATGGCAAAAAACCTGGCCTGGAGCCAGAGGCCCTGAGTTCGAATCCTACTGTGTGATTGAGGGCCAGTTACAGAGCTGAGCCTCTGTTTCCTCATCTGTAAAAGGAGAGATTGGGAACATTGCAGCTTGAAATCTGGGGTCTGTGGGAACTGCCCATGTCTCCCCTTTCTCCTCACTGCCCCACTTTGGTCATGACCAAATGGCATGGGGGCTTCCCAGGGAGGCAAGCTTTACCCATGGGAATAAAAGAGCCTCAGGGAGACTGGCCTGGAAAGGCTGCCTGGCACACAGAAGAATCTTTATCCATCTCCTGTTGACTGACTGATTTGACAAAGTGGCCCTGCTCAAAGTTTCTGAAGCAGGATTCAAACTCAGGTCTTCCTGACCCCCAACCCAACTTTTTGTCCATTTAAGCTGTACTGGCCTCAGTTCCTTTGTCAAATGAGGCAATTGGCCCCATCCAATGATCTCCAAGGGCTCTTCTAGCTCTCCATCCTACGACCCCATGAAGCCATTGTTAGCCATTGGCTAACAATGAGGACCCTCAGCTTTATTCAAGCGGCAGGTACTAGAGACGCATCTGAACACTGAGGGAGTATGGAACAGTGGAGAAAGCACCATCTCTGGAGTCAGAGGACATGGGTTCAAGTCCTGACTTCCATATACTACTTAGGCATACACAACTTGGCCTTCGTGTTCCTCTCTCTGAGAAGGCCTCTGAGGCTCCTTCCAGCTCCAATCTGTGATCCGAATGACACCCCTCCCCTATGCTTTTCAACACTCTTGGAATGGTACCATGAAATATGACCTAAGCCATCTACACACTGATGGCCTGGAACCCAACAAGAGAGCCAGTTTCATGTCCCATGCTGGATGAGCCTTCTAAATGGCCAACAGGAAGCCCAGGGACCTTCAGAGAAATCATGGGGCCCTCTGAGATCAGTCAAGGGTACACCAACTTCCCTTCATCTCTCTCATTTCCAGCCCTGCAGTGGAAAAGCCACATGGTCAGGAATTGAGGGTGAAGTGAAAAACAAAGAAAATCACCAGGGGTTCCATGAATGACTCAAGTCATGTTTAAATGCCATAAGATCTTGAGAGGAGAGAGAGAGCGAGAGAAAGAAAGAGAGAGAGAGAGAGAGAGAGAGAGAGAGAGAGAGAGAGAGAGACAGAGAGAGACAGAGAGAGATAGAAAGAGAGAGAATCAGAGACAGAGAGAGAGACAGAGAAAGACAGAGAGAGACAGAGACAGAGAGAAATGAGGCACTAGGAAAAATATTTCCTTACCCAGTGCATTATAACATTGAGGAGGATCTCCAAAGGGTGGTGATGAAGGGGAATCTTTAAGGAGGGGGTCTGCTTCTGGACCTTGGTGGCCCAGTGGTTACCGTGGCAACCTGACTTGGGTTCAGGGATTCAAAGAATCTGCAGGTGCTCAACAAAGTGGTTAAGGCTCATTTGAACAATCCAAATGATTCTTCATGCGCGAGCTCTCGGGGGCACACACACACACACACACACACACACACACACACACACACACACCACACCATGCCATGTGGGGCTTCATTAAACAAGAGTTATTAACCTGGGGCTGGTGAACTGGGAGTTTTAAAAACAGGGGGTTAATTGGTTTCCTTTTTAACCCTGTGAATTTTGTCATGTATTTAAAAACATTACGATGAGAAGGCAACCACAGGCTTCACTGGACCACCAAAAGGATCCCTAACACATAACAGAAAAAGAACCTCTGATGTAAAGAAAAAACCTGAGTGGATGGAAATGCTCACCTTTTATGAATAGGTCCACGGAAGTCTGGGTCATATGTCCTTGGTCCCCCTACATTAAGGAAAAAAAAGAAGTATCAGTAAAACTAGAACTAAACAGGCAGGAAAATGTGGGAATGGGGCAGGAACCACAGTGACAAATATTGTGGCCACGGGGGAACATCTCTAGCCACAGGGACACATGTACACACACATGTGCACATGTGTGCTCACATACGCATGTGTGCACGCTGCAGGCTCAGATCTGTTTCAACAATCTGGCTAGCAGCTGCTGTGGGGGTGAAAAACTGACAACAGACAGCTCACAGAACGCTGCAAGCCCAGGTTCTTTTGATCTGCTTTACCAAGGAAAGCAACATTAAGGGGTTAACAATCTTACTTTAATCCAGCACACAAATATCACTCAGTTCAGGGGAAAAAGCCAGCACCCTGAGCTTCAGAGCAAACACAAACAAATTACAAACATCCACAGACCTTGTCTGATTCAAATCCCAATTCGTAGTTACCAGAGTTTAACAAAGTTAAACATTCAGGTTTACAAGCTGGAGGGCTCTTAACTACAGCTGCCCAGAGTCTCCACATCAGCGTACCACCAAGAGTGACAGCCCTAAGCTCTGTTCTCTCTTTTTATGCACTTGTTAGCGGTCATCAGACTTCATCTGAGCGACCAGAACTGAAGCTCTTACTATAGGCCCTGGTCTTAGCACCTCCCCCTAGGACCCTGAGAGCTTCACACCCACATTGACTTAGCACCTAATAGCTAGGGGTTTTGGGCCTACTTGGGAGTGAAGATATAATCAGACCTCCCTTCATGGGCCCCACCTGGAGCCCCACCTTAGTCACCTAATTTAATGAAGGAGATAAAAGCCAAACTCTTCAAAGGCACTTGGTTGAATAAGTGCTAAGAGCCCATCTTGATTGCCAATACAAGACCCCCTTAGGAGGAGCAGCTGAGGAGCCCCCAGCAGCCTCCTTGACCCGATTCTCCCACTATGGCAGCAGATGGGAGGAGCAGAAGTGATGTCCAGGCTGGACATGAGGCCAACCCTCTATAATGACCAGACTCTACCATGGCCTGGACCTTGGTTTTGGCCTCCTTCCTGGGCTAGTCTGATGATCAGTGACTGGGCCCTGGAAGGATCTCAGAGGACACCCTGAGCAAAGCCCTCATTGTACAAATGAGGGAACTGGGGCTGGGGGAAGTGAACTGATCTGTCTAGGTCCCAGAGGTAGTGGGTGGCATTTGAGGGCTTGGTAGCATATGAACCCTGATTCCCTGACTCTGAAACCAAGATTCTTGGACCTTACCAAGAGGAAATGGAGAAGAAAATGGCAAAACTACTCCAGTATCTCTGCCAGATACTGGATGCCAGATGTGGTCACAAAGAGTCAGACACAACTGAAAGACAACAAATGAGCCACAGAGAGTTAAAGTGGAGAGTTACCCAACAGGCCATAGAGAGGCAGGCTTATAGTCAGGATGAGCAGCTGTTACACGTCACACAGAACACTTAGAAGAAGTGGGATAAAGGAGGATGTGAAGGAGGCCAGTGACTGTGATAGAGGCAGGCTAGGCGTGAGGCTGAGCATAGATGGACAACATGATCTGTTGATAGCCGAGCCACATTAACACCCAGAGTTCCAAGATATTGGCAGTTTGGGGGGAGGACACGGCAAGGGTCATGAGCACTAGGAGGGTGTAGTTTGGTTGTGACCTGTACCATCGGAGAGTGTATCTGCCTCAGTGAGATCACAGGTCCTTTAAGAATATGGAAATGTCAACTCAACGAGCATTTGTTAACCAGTTGTTAGATACTGGCACTGGACTAAGTGCTGAGAATACCAACATAAGCAGAAAGAAGGGTAATGACTTTCCTGAACGGCTTACACTCTGATGGCAGAAAACAACACATAACTTTGAACAGGAATGAGAAATGAATTGGGGAATGGCTGAACAAGTTATGCTGTGTGGCTGTGATAGAATAACACTGTGCACTTGAGGACCTAGAGGGCCACATGCGACCTCAAGGCTGCAGGTGCCCCACCCCTGACCAACCTGTACCCTCATTGAATCCTCCATCGCACTCTGTAAGTGACATCCTTGCTATGCCTCAAACAAGCCATCCCATTCCCATTTCCCAAGCCCGGGAATTTTCCCTGGCTCTCCCTCAGTGGCTGGAATGCTCTCCACTCCAATCTCCCCCCTGCCCTGGCTTCCTTTAAGTTCTACATAAAATCCCACATTCTAACAGGCAGCCTTTCCTCCTCTCTCTTGATTCTAGTATCTTCTCTTTGTCAATTCGTTCCAACTGCTCCTGCACTAAAGCAGGTTTGTGGATGATTGTTGGCATGCGATCATGAGCTGTACCTGGCTGTATCCCTGGCTTAGTGCTTAGTAAATGCTTATAGTCTGACCGACTTCTCCAGCCTTTCTTGAAGAGCTCCAGGGAGGTGAGAACCCTCTTCTCCTGAGGGAGCCCTTTCCACTCTTGGTCACCCCAAGTGACGCTTGAACTACATACCTCAGAATTTTGTGGAGAGAACGTTGAGTGCTTCTGAGGCAGATGGAAACTTAGATTCGTGCTACGAAGCCAGAGATATATGGTGTCAGAGGATCATAGACGTCAAGGAAGGAACTCTGAGATCACCTGGCTCAAGCTCCTCATTTCAGAGGAGGACGCTGACGCCCAGGAAATGGAAGTGCTTCAGCCACCGTCCCACAGGGCTTGCAGCCGAGCTGGGATTCCCAACAACTCTCTCTATCTCCACAACAGGCAAGAGAAAGCCATGGGGAAGACAATGCTTGCACTTCCTCAGGGCTGGCTCCGGAGGCAATCCCAGCCTGGACAGCGAGCGCTGGAAGGATTCAGCCCGTCCCAACGCCTCCTTTCACCGAAGAGGAAACTGAAATCCAGAGACGTTGACTTGACCCAGTCAGTCAGGTAGCGAGTGGTAGGGCTGGGGTATGAACCAATCCCACCGGGTCGGGGTCCCAGCGAAACTGGCAAAGCCCTTCAAGGAAAGAGAGTTCTTCCCGATTTCCGCGCCCAAGCAGGGGTGCTGCTCAGGAGCGCAGTCATGAACCACGGGCGATTCTGCGCCTTCTCGGAATAAATCAGAGCCGGCCTCAGTATTGAGGTAGGAGGGATGGGAGCACGTGGGCTTGCTGGTCCCTGCATCCGGACTGGAAGCCACCGTCACTGACTCTCTGATTTCTCTCATTTTATTGCTCACATAAAGGGCTTTTTGAAAAGTCTTCCGATGGCTTTTAATTACCTAGAGCCCATCATTCCTTCCAAAAAAAAGGAGTTTCACCATTTGTTCATTTTAACAGCGTGACAGGCCTCCCCCCTCCAAAAAAAAAAAAAAGTTAAGAAAAACAGTAAAGAAAGTGAAGAGGTCATTGCTTCATCCGGACCCTAAGACACAAGTGGCTTCGTCCCTGCTTCTCCATCTGGGATGTGCCAGCGGGGAGGTGGGGGCGGCAGTGATCCAGGAGCCCGAGGGGGGAGGGGGTGCTACTGTGGAGATGGAGAAGCTGCCCCACATTTTTAAGGCAAAAATGTCCCTAAAGTTGAATTCCAGTAAAAAGAGGTTTTCAGCTGCTTTTTTTGCGTTAAACCCCCAAAGAAAATCCCCCGGGCTTTGTCCATTTTCCATCCCGGCGGTTTCTGATAACGCCCCTCCATCTTCCTCAGATCATCTCCAGGTTACCAACAAGAACTAAATTAAACTGGCTTCTCAGCACCCAAAGAGATGCGGAGCGGATCCTGCTTGAAGGTGGGATGGCTTCACAGTGTGGGCGAAAAGCTTCTGCCCCCGCGGCATCAGAACACCGACAATGAGACCCCAGAGGCGCTAGCCTGAGTGCTACCGTCCCGACTGTTTTTAGGGCAGCCCGACTGTGAAGAGCCTCACCCGGGGGGACAGTGGTGTCAAAGGCCAGGCTGTCACCAGCCAGGCACAGGTGTGGAAGTAAACTGCCCTGTGAAATCCCAGCCTTACCACAGCGATAACAACAAGGATAGCTAACATTTATCTAGTCTCTACCGTGTGCTAGGCACTTTGTAATCGTTAGATCATTTTGTCCTTTGTCCTGTGTTCTTATTCCCCCATGTTACAGATGAGGAGACCGAGGCATAAAATGACTTGCCCAGCATTAGGCAGCTAGTGTGTGTCTGAGGTCGAATTTGAACTCAGGTCTCCCTGACTCCAGGCCCGACACTACCCACTGGACCACTTAGCTGCCCTCCAGGAAGAAACAGCAAGCAATGAGACTTTTAGCACATCATTCCAAAGCTAATGTGCGAACTTAGCCATGAAGACAAATCACAGCTTACTTACAAGCTTTTCTCCCAAGACTGCTGTTTGATAGCCTAATGCAAGCATTGCTGTAAGGACCTCCAGCAGGAGGAAACTCTGTCTGCTGACGCAGGTAGCCGTCTCATCCAGAGCACTGAGGGGTTCGTTTACTCGCCCCAGGATCATACGATGTGTGTGAGAGGCAGAACTTGAACCCAGGTCTTCCAGGTTCCAGGGCGAGCTCTTCATGCTGTCTCTCATTCAGGTATTGTCCTCATTTTGACAGAGGATTTAATAGAGGCTCAAGGAGGTCATGTGATCATAAGATCATAGATTTAGAACCAGACAGCCAGTTAGAGGTGACGCCCAACCCTCTCTTTTTTTAACCTTTTTATTATTATTATTATTGTTTTAGAGGAGGAAGGCAGAGAAATTGGAGTTAAGTGACTTGCCCGGGGTCACACAGCTAGTAAGTGCATCAAGCGTCTGAGAGGGGATTTGAACTCAGGTCCTCCTGACTCCAGGGCCGGTGCTCTACTCACTGCACCACCCAGCTGCCCCCCCAACCCTCTCATTTTAAAGATAAAAAATGATCTGGACGAGGTCATATGGGCAATGAACGGCAGACCTGAGATTCAGTCACCAGCTGTTAATTAGGATCGCCTGCTGTCCTCCGTCTCCGTACGCAGGTGTTAAGTGGATATAGAAATATATGCATGCATGTGCGTGGGAGTGCGTACGTGTATAAACACACTGCACATATGTGTGCCTGTGCCTGTTATATACATACGTAAGCGTATAGGTGCATATATCGACATTGCATGTATATGTGTGTTGTGTATATATGTGGGCACTTCTGTGTTTGTTATATACATTTATGTGTTTATATATTCATGGTGTGTGTGTGTGTGTGTGTCTAGGTGTGTGTATTGTGTACATACATGTACATATAGGTGCATATATCGACATTGCATGTATATGTGTGTTGCGTATATATGTGGGCACTTCTGTGTTTGTTATATACATTTATGTGTTTATATATACATGGTGCGTGTGTGCATGTATGTCTAGGTGTGTGTATTGTGTACATACGTGTGCATATAGGTGTGTGTACATTGCTTGCATATGTGTCTGTCTCTTATATACATCTAGATATGTATAAGCACACACACATAGATCTAGATATGCCTTGTTGCTGTATCTCAGTGTGTTCTTCTCAAGGAGGGGGCGCAAGCTCCTGCCATATGATGATCTTAATAAGGAATTATGCTTATCGTGCTTAGCCTGAGGAACATATTTGTGTCCAAGTATTAAAGAGCTTTCATGATGAAGAGGGATCTGACCTGTACTTCTTGACCACAGAGGGCAGTCAGAGGAGCTGTGGCTGGCATGGCATGGCAGCTCGATGTCAGGGCCCACTTTCCCCCATCCTCCCCCAAGGCTCTTTGCATTGGTGGGCTTTTGTGAACCATCTCTCTTCCGCCTCTTCCTTCCCTCCCTGCCCCCACAACCCAGGCCCACAAGCAAAGGCTGGGCCACCATTGCTCAGCCATCAGTCAGCCAATGAGCATCTAATAAAGCCTCCACTATGTGCCAAGCACTGTACTAAGCTTGAGATGCTTATTTAGGTGTGGGCTCATCAGCCGGCCACAAAGGGCCTCCCAACTCTGGGAGCCTATAATTCTGTGAGATGAAAACTCCTGTGCTCCCTTATCTCATCCCTCCCCCAACGTAGCCTGATGCCAGCTAGTTTCCATAATGCTGCTCACACAACTGCTCGCTAGGGCTTGTCATAAATATGCCGAGTGCATGGGGCACTTGCAGATTTTAAAAGCCTGGCTGCAAACATAGATCTCTAGCTTCCTGAAGAGTAATAATGAAGATAAAATCAAAAGGCCCTCCGAATGTGGGTCGGTAATGAATGCCTGATGTTCATTCCGGTTGCCTCAGTAACATCCCCATCAGCGTCCCATTCACTGATGCCAGCGCAGTTAGGAGACGACTAAGCTTCTCCATTAGTGCCCCGGCATTAACAGCTTCATACGGCGCCGGCTGCAACGTGCTGCCGGCAGCTCTATTCCAAGGACGAGCTCCAGATCGTTGAATAGCTGTGGGACTCAGTCTGGTTGGCACAGAGGGAACCGGATGGCAAATAAAGAGAACTAAAGCAGTTTGGAGCCAGCCTTAATTCGAAGGCTACGATGGCGAGCCACTGCCGATCTTTGAGGGAGGGGAATGATCGGGACCATACTCATGCCCCAGGAAACAACTGCCTGAAGGACAGATGGAATAGGGGTGGGGTTGTGTTGAGGTGGCTTAGGTTAAAGGTCAGGTGTATTCGAAGGGGATCCTTGTTCGGTTATTGATTGGACAAGATGGCCGCTTGGGTTCTGTTCAACTTTAAGATTGGGGGATTTTTTTTTCCCTCTATTTATACAACCACAAAAAACTTGGCAAAATCCAGAGATCACAACACCCCCACTCCTTCCTTCCACCTCAATCCAGGAGTTGTAGGGCACAATTTCTATTCCAACTGACAAGGTACATGCTTCATACATAGTGCAAAATACCAATAGCAGATTTCCTACTCAATGGATTTGAAGACCCAGTTTGATTGTCTCTTCACAATTTCCTGTCATCTCTCCAACCCTCAGGAGAAAGCTTCCCGAGAGCTGGCCCCAAGCATCTGTCTGAAGTTCCTCTGTCTAGTACTTAGCACAAATGTTGCTCGAGGGGCAGATTTTGCATTTTTGGTTCTTAACTAACTCAAAAGACTCCTTCTCACTCATTCCCAAGGTCCCCCAAATTAAGGGCATCAGAGCAGCTAACAGAGGCTTAGTCAATTACCCAGCTGTTTACTTGGGCCCTGCCAAGAGAAGGTTCAAGCCAATTCCACCCCTCAGGAACTCCCTTCTTTGTGTTCTACCTTGTCCTGGCCCCCCAGTGCCCCCTGGGCAGTCACAAGGGCTCCCCCAACATTAAGGGCATGTGAGCAGCCCTGTTTCAGTGGCCAGCTGGAACCAACCCTTCCCAGAACCCAGTCCAGTGGAAAATAAAACACTAAATATGGAGTGTTTTTAAACAAGTGACATTTCCTTTCTGTCCTTTTCTGTCTTTTCTGGAAACTGCCTTGGGATCAGAAGTAGGTGAGTGGAGAAATACAGCCAGTTGGAGCTCTGATCACAGGATCAGGAGATCTCAGAATCCATAGGGTCATAGACTCAAAGCTGGAAGGGCCCTTAGAGGCCATTTAATCAGATCCCCAGTTTGACAGAAAAGGAAACTGAGGCCCATAGGGGTTTAAGTGATTTGTCCAAGCTCACTGATACCTGAACTCAAATCTTCTTGGTTGCCAGTCCAGTATCTTCTCTTCCACCCCCTGCTCCCTACATTGTAAGGGATCCTAGTGACACCTAGCCCTAGTCATCCCTGAGCCATAAGTCATTCCAAGACATACACAGTAAGAGCTCATTCAGCCTTGGCTTGACAGCCTCCAGTGAAGGGGGACTCACCACCCGGAGACAGCCCAGGTGGCCATTTAGGAGCAGTCTTTTGAGCCTAAATTGGTCTCTTGTAACTTCCACTCATCACTTGTCATTCTGTCCTCTGGGGTCAAACAGAAAAAGACTACAAGAATGCCTTTCAAATATTTGATGACAGCTACCTGGCAGTCTTTTCTTGTCCTGGTTGAACATCCCTATATTCTTTTCAACTGGTCCTCATATGGCATGACCCTGAAGGCCTTCACCTACAGAGATGCCCTCCCCTGGACTCCAGTTCACAATGGCTTTCCTAAAACTGAAAACAATGCTCCAAGTAGGGTCTAACCAGGCCATGAGTTCAGCAGGACACTGGGTCTCTTTTAAACTCTGTGATTCTCATGAACTGATGCTGAATGAAATGAGCAGAACCACAGTAACAGCCACATTGTGTGATGACCAACTTTGACACTGAGCTCTACCCAGCAGTGCGATGATCCAGGACAATTCCAAATGACTCGTGATGGAAAATGCTGTCCACATCCAGAGAAAGAACTAGGGAGTCTGAATGTAGATCGAAGCAGACGACTTTCCATTTTCTTTCTTTTTCATTTTGTTCAAGTCTTCTTGTACAAAATGACTAATATGGAGTTGTTTTACATGACTGCATATGTATAACCTATTTCAGATTGCTTACCATCTTAGGGAGGGATGGAAGGACAGAATTTAGAACTCAAAACTCTGAAACAAAAGAATGTTAACAATTGGTTTTACATGTAATTGGGGGAAAATAAAATATATTTTTAAAAGCTCTGTGATTCTCCAGACACTTTAGAGTAATTGAAAAAGAGCAGCCACATTCTGAACAAGGTCCCACCGAACTCAAGATTGTTTCATCAATAGACAAACCCCAAATCCCCACAGAATTACCACCCAATGTTGTATGAGCAATGGACCCCCGACCTTGTAAATCTCAGCTGAAATAGAATCAGCACCAGGTGCTTTGCCACACGAAGGGAGCCTAATGACAGTTAAAACCTCTCCTTCAGTTGGAACTTTAGCAGAGGGACTGATTTCAACCTGAGGCAAACAGTCAATGGCTTCAGCACTGATTGATGATGGCCTGTTGAGAACACCATGGAAGCATCCAGCCCATCTCTCCAGGATCGTGTCCTTATCACTAATCAGTGTGGCTCCATCAGCACTGGGTAGTTGAGATGCACCATCTCAATGTGAAACCTGGACAGTATGCCAGAGCCATGTCAGGAAACTGAATCGCTTCCATTTGAATTATCTTAGGAGGATTCTGAAGGTCACCTGGCAGGATAAGGTGCCAGACACTGAGGTCCTTTCTTGAACAAAAATATCAAACATTCAAACTCTACTTCAGAGAGCGCAACTCCAGTGGGCTGGCTACCTTGTCCAAATGCAAAACATCCACTTGCCAAAAAAGATTATTTTATGGAGAATTCACAAAGGCAAGCTTTCACGTGGTGGTCAGAAGAAGCAATACAAGGACATTCTCAAGGTTTCTCTGAAGAACTTTGGAATTGATTGTGTGACATGGGAGGCAGCGGCACAGGACCACTCAGCATGGCATGCCCACATCAGAGAAGCTGCTGCGCTCTATGAGCAAAGCAGAATTGAAACAGCTCAAAAGAAATGAGAGATGCCCAAATTTAGAGAATCGACCCCAAATGTTTCCATGGACTATTACCGGTCAAGCATTCCAACTCCTATTGGTCTGATCAGCCACAGTTGAACGCATTGTAATTTGACTCTAACATAGTGATGTCATTTTGGTCCTCTTTGGGAATGAAGGAAAACAACCAATCACAGGCAAGTTACATACATGCATACACACATATTGATGATCTAAGAATATCAGCTGCAAGAACAACTGAGGCAGAGAGAAAATTGCCTAGGGAACACAATCTGATGAAAGTAGAAAGAAGGGGGCAGAAGCAGAAGAAGAAAAGTGGATGCCAAGCCCAGACAGCTAGTGGTTGTTGTCCTTCGTTCAGAGGCCCAGAGCAGTTAAATGACTTGACCAGGATCACACAAGTAGTTTGGAAGAGCTAGAGGTGAGATTCACACCCAGGTCTTCCTGATTCCAGGGCCAGCACTCCCACCATTAGCCCCCACTGTCCATCCCTCTGTGGCTAGTGCTGGATCCAAAGCAAACCAAAATGCCGGAGTGTTGACTTCGGGAAGCACTCGGGAATGATGCTCTCTGACATAGACTTTGATAACTGGCCAGGAACATATCCATCAGACTTAGAGAAATCAGCCAGAGAACTTTCTTCAGCCACTTCAGCACAATTATGGGGATCACAGGGTTTAGCCTTCATAGAATCATCCATTTAGAATTGGGAGACACCTCAGAGGGCATCATTTTACGTGTCTTAGGGAATTGAGGCTCAGAAACATTGAATTTGCCCAACAGCCTCCAGAAATAAGTAACAGCCAATTCAAGCATCTCCAAATTCTGTGCTCTTTCCCCTACACTCAGGGACCCTCAGACCTGCATACACATATGGGAAACTAACGTTGACTTTATCAAAATGCTGCTACTCCAAAATTCATTCTTCTGCTGTTTGCCCTTGGTAACTAAAGAGAGAGCCTTGGTTTGTTAAGGCTCCAAGAAACAGGCATCAGGTCAGGTTTCCAAGAGAATAACAAAGAAACAGCTAACAGAGGTTTCTTTTGCCAATAGTTATTCAAGCAAACATCACATGGCCAAGCCAAGTACTAAGTGAAAATCACAGATACTATCAAGAAATACACATTAGCCAGAATGATTCAACAGGATAGTCAGCAGGGCAGAATCAGTTTTGGATCTGAACAGCGTCATATTTACCACAAACATCCAACTCACTGGGAGGAAGACCTCGTCACAGTCTCTGGTTTCAGTCATCATGGGCACCACGGGCCTTCAGGGGTTTGAGTTCTGGGATATCAATTCTCTTTTTCTATTTGATGCTTATGTGAAGCTCACTTATGTGTTTTCTGGTAAGCCCATGATATGGTTACACTGAAAATTATTCTTCCTTGCTTACAAAAAAACAGAGAAAATTTGGACAGTGGATATGGCTCCAGTTAAGCATCTTCAGAGAGTTTCTTCCAAGAAAGAGTTTTTATTGCCAAAGGTAACTGTGTTTACCAACTGCGATGTGGAGCAAAGACAGATGCACAGCCTGCTCACCCTGCATCTCCAGGGTACCATGATCTAGTAAAACAAACAAAAACCCCAGTATTTTGTGTGCATAACACTAAATTTATTACAGATTTAATACAAATTTATTACAAATTTAATACAAATTAAAATTTGTTGATAAAATTAAACAATCATTTCTAGCAGAAATTTCCTGTATGGAAGCAACTATGCTCATCATTTTATGAAACAGTATGTGAAATAAATGGCCCAAGGTTTTTGTCTCTGATTTCAATCATTCCCTAAGCAATGACAAGGCTTAGTCACCCTCACCTTAATACTTATGTCCTTTCGGCTCTAATTAGTTTTCAAATGTTGCATCAGAAACATTAAAACAATTAAAAGCATGTGATGTTAAAGAATAATTAAAACCTTTTGGAGCTCCCAGAGCAGAGGAGAAATTCCACCTTGGTGTGGAATAGTGACTTCTCCTTGTCCTGCAATCGTGACCAAACGGAGCTGATAATGGATCTTCACTGGTGAGCTGCTCTATTCCATGGGTTTCCATAAGAGGTTACCTCACTGTGTCATTTACCAAAGACACTTACAGACAGGCCGTAATTGGAGAATAGGCTATAAAATTAGTCCTGTCATTTTAATTTCACAGCAAAAAGTTTGGCACACAGTTACATGATTGTTTCTCAAAAACAAAATCAGACTTCCCTCAACTCTATTCCGTACTTCTAATTAAATGTGGGTCTGGTGTTCAGTTAGCATGAAGGGGACTATCTTTCTTCTCTGATCACCAGGGGAAGTTAGCCAAAGAGACAAAGCCAAGCCACCTTCAGAAGAATTCATATCGTGAATTCCCAAATGCAGATTCCCATGTAAATTGCACCATTGGTCCAGAAGGCTCTAAGCCACTGGGAGACTGTTTATCTGAGTTTCAAAATAAAGCTGTTTGAGTAGCAATGAGCTTCTCCAATAAGAGGGGAGTCTGACAGGAGGCCAAGGTTTCCACTAACAGAAAAATGACATCACCCCAGTCCTACCCTCTTTCTTCAGACCAGACATATACTGGGTACCCTGGCAAGAAATACCTAGATCAGGGGTGGGGAGCCTGCAGCCTTGAGGCCACAAGTGTGGCCCTTTGACTTAAGGACCTAGAGGCCCACAAGTAGCCTCGAGGCTGAAGTTTCCCCACCCTGATAGATCCTAAGTCACAGTTGTAAGTCTTCCTTCAGCTCTCAGAGGTGAAGGAAGGGATTGGATTGTCCTCTTTCTCCAGATAGACCATTCACACATGTCCAAAGGAGAAGCCATATAACTAAAAATATCTATGTAATGCATTCTTAATTGGAATTTCTTCCATTTAAAGTAATTCTAATCTTTTTTTTTATTTTGAAGGGATTTCTGCCTATTGAAGCCTACCCTGCTCCGAGCTTTCCAGCTATAAGCAGAAGTTCCTGTGGCTCCTGAACAGAATGAAACTCCCAAAGATGGCAAAGGGATCTGTGTCCACGTGCCCAGTGGTAGCCTTGTTTCCAGGCCCTTCAAGATGGATAATCTGTATTCCTAACCTCATGCCTTTGGGGCATGTGTGCTATTCTTGCCAAAGGTGACTGGGAGTTTAGGGAACACAGCTAATCCACCAGCCTAGGGCTTAGACAAGAGCCCTTCAGTCTGGTCCATGTTAAAATGTAAGTGTTGGGCCCAGAAACACTGAGAGAGCCAACAGGGGCCCTCTCAGACCAAGTGGGAGTCACCAAACATTTGACTGTGCATTGTGAGACAGGATGTGGATACTGTACAAGAGAATTTTGACTAGATCTGCTTGGTGAAAAGGAGTTATCTGATATTTTGAGTTTGCTGGGGTGGGCCAGGCAGTCAGAACTGGGAGGAGTTAGTGGGGGGAGGTGTGGCTATGAGAATCAGAAAAGGGATGGTAGGAGGGAGAATAGCAGAGCTGAGGTGGCCTCACTGTCACCATGTTTCTGGTCTGGCTACGTCTGCAATGCAGTGTCCAGTTCCAGGCACTGCAGTTTAGGCAGGATCTTGATGAGCTGGTATGAGCCAGGGAAATCCAACCAGAATGGTCAGGTCAGTAAAAACTAAGCCAAAAGAGGTGAGGTTGAAGAAACTGGGGCATGAGAAGACCACACCCTGAAGAGAAGGGTGGGGGTGGGGGGCGCCTATAGTTCTGTTCAAAAGTGGATCAGAGAATCATTGATTTAGAGCTGGAGCTTAGAGACCACAAAGCCCAACCCTTTCATCTTATGAATGAGGAAACCGAGGCCCAAGATTTCAATCTCCAAAGATGGAGTAGAGGAAGTGGTGGCCCAGCAGACAGATCTCTGGGCCTGGAGTTCAAGTCCAGATGCCAACTCTTACTAATTGTGTGACCGTGGATAGCCAGTTGTATGACCATGGCTCCGCCTCTGTCCCCCTCATTTTGCTCATTTGTGACATGAGAGGGTGGGACTTGATATCAGTTGAGGAGGGGCAGTGGGACCACACGAGTCACCCCCCCCCCAAGCTAGAAAGCTGGGAGGAAGATGTTCCAGATGCAGGATCTCCAGTCTTAAGAAGGGAGCCTGAAGAACTGAGCATCATCTGAGAACCCGATGAAGGTTGTGGCCTCTGTTTAACAGTGTAGAAGGAAAGACGCCAAGCTCAGCACTTGGGGAGCTGCTCAGGCATCCATGAGAAGATAGTCCCAGGCTTTTGGAGGTGTGAATCTGTGGTTCAGAAGGGAGGCCAGGGCTAGAGACACAGATCTGGGAATCCTCTCCATCAAAGTGGAAGGTGGCGGTGATGATGATGATGATGGTGGTGATGATGATGATGATGATTGTGGTGGTGGTGATGATGGTGGTGGTGACGATGGTAATGATGATGATTATGATGATGGTGGTGATGATGGTGATGATGATGGTGGTGGTGATGATGGTGATGATGACGGTGGTGGTGATGATGGTGATGATGATCGTGGTGATGATGATGATGGTGATGATGATGATGATGATGATGGTGATGATGATGATGATGATGATGGTGGTGATGATGATGATGGTGATGACAATGAGGATGATGGTGATGGTGATGGTGATGATGATGATGATGATGATGATGGTGATGGTGATGAGGATGATGGTGATGGTGATGGTGATGGTGATGATGATGGTGATGATGATGATGAGGATGAGGATGATGATGAGGATGATGGTGATGATGATGGGGATGAGGATGATGATGGTGATGATGATGATGATGGTGGTGATGGTGATGAGGATGAGGATGATGGTGATGATGATGAGGATGAGGATGATGATGGTGATGATGATGATGATGATGATGGTGGTGATGGTGATGATGAGGATGAGGATGGTGATGGTGATGGTGATGGTGATGATGGTGATGGTGATGATGATCATGATCATGAAATTATCCTTATGTGACATTTAAAACTTTACAAAGCATTGCTAGATATTTTCTTTTTTGATCCTCACAAGAACCTTGTGAGACAGGTGCTATTTTTATCCCCATTTTGCAGATGGTGAAATGGAGGCTGAAGTGGGTTAAATGACTTTCCCAAAGTCACACAGCTAGCAAGTTCCCAAGGAAGCATTTGAAATCAGGTCTTCCTGACTCTGTATCCTAATAGACCATGCCTCATTCTCATGCCTCCCACAAAACCATGGGAATTAATGAGCTTGTCAAAGGAAGAGGGGAGACACAGGAGAGAATAAAGTCAAGGACAGAATCTTGGGGAACGTGCAATGTGAGGGATCAAGAACAGAATGATTTAGGAAAGCAAAGAGAGAACAAGCTAGAACTGGAACAAGGACTGTGCCGTGTCTCTGAAGCCAAGGCAGTGGGGTACCCCAATGGCTACAGCAATGGGTCAAGAGTCAGGAAGATCTGAATTCAGATCTTGCTTCAGAAGCTTACTAGCTGCATGACCCTGGGCAAGTCATTTAACCTCTGTCTTCCTCAGTTTCTTCAACTGTAAAATGAGGATGATAACAGCTACTTCCTCCCAAAGTTGTTGTGAGTCTAATAACATTCTGCCTGGCACAGAGCAGGTATTTAATAAACACTTCTTCCCTTGTTTCCTTCCTTCTAAGGGATGAAAACTCATCCAATAGGAAGAGGGCATTAACAAGGTTAAATGTACAGGCTGATGGAGGAAAATGAATGTAGGAAAGAGGCCACTGAAACTTGGCAATTCCAGAGTCATTAGTGACTTTTGAGAGAACCAATTTCAGGAGAGTAATAGGGGCAAAAACCAAGCGACAAAGGCAAGATAGTGAGTCTTGAGGAAGTGGAGGCAGAGACTGGCAACTTTATCAAGAGTTTAGCGGTGAAAGTGAAGAAAGAGATGGGTGAGAGGGGCTGGATGAGGCTGAAGAATGGGCTGAGTGTCCTTGTGAGGATGTGCAGGTCTGAGAGCAGATGTGGGGGAGGGGGAGAGCCAGAGACTGACAATGAGTGTGGGGAGGGAGGAGGGACTGCTTGCATATCTTCTGGAGGGTGACTGGGGCCCAGGCTGAAGAAAGGAAGATGCCTCTGCTCTGATGAGGGAAGGAGAAGGAAGGGGGTGAATCAGGCAGAGTAGCCAGCTAGTGGGGCCCCAGTGGGAGGCTTCCAACCTCTCGGTAAAGTCAGATTCCAACTCATGTGCTCCAAGAGGATGAGAACACAGTTATGCTCTTGAGAAAGGAGGAAAAGATTTGAAACCGTCACTCAGAGGGATGAAATAGGGAGTCAATCAGAGTAGAGTGGGAGGATTATTGAGCAGCAGTGAGGGCCCTGCTGGCGTCATGCACCATAAATTTGTAGTGGGTAAAATCAGTTCGATTTCATGACACTCAGAAGCAAATTAATAGCTAGGACAGACTGTGGAATACAGGTGTTATAGGATTTCAGTTGCAGGTCCTTAATCAGACGAAGTGTGGCCTTCCGCATCAGCAAAGGCTCCTGGGTGAAATAAAAGTGATCATATTCAATTAAGAAGGTACAAAGGTCCAGACAATTATGGCTCCCATTTGAAGGAATAGGTTGCCACATGAAGTATGAAATATATGAAATAAAAATGTCAAAACAAATTCCTAAGAGCACCTCCAAGGCTTCTGAAACAAACAGGGGAAGCCACCATTTCCAGGTGTTTTCTTCATTTTCCTCACTCCCTGGCTGTCCCCCCAGATTTACAGTCACCACTAAGATGTCCCATGCCATCCCCAATGGGCCGCCTCCTCCAGGAAGCTTTCTAGGAAGCCACTACTGTTTATGCCCCTTGCTCCATCAAGTTATCTGATTATATGTATATGTGCATGTTGTAAACTTCCAAACCATGACTGCTTTCTGGCAGGAAAAGCTTTGGGTATTGTATTCCCTACCACAATGGGAGCTCCTTGAGGGCAGACCCATATTCGTGACCATTTAATAAATAGATTGTAGAATCCTAGATTGTAGATTTAGAGCCATAAGAGGCTATCAAGTCTGACCCTCCCTCGTTTTGCAGATGGAGAAACTGAGGCACAGCAGGGTTAGGTGACTTGCTCCAAGTCATATAGCTCCCAGTTGTCTGAGGCAGGACAGGAACCCGTCTTCCTGGCTCCAAGCCCAGCGCTCTATCCATTCCTGCATCTGACTCCTCTTTCAACACGAACTTACAAAGACCAGAAGCATTTTTCCTTCTCCCTTTCCATCACTGGCATGTACACTGCACGGAGTTGGAACACAAAATGCTCCCTGGAGCGTTAGATTAATGAGACCTCGCCTCTACTCCAGCCTGATGGACGCCATGATGCCGGTGGCCCGGGGGAGTCACCACTGGCACGATGGACAAGGCTTCCAGAAGCTGTTCTCTGCCTTGAGAGAGGACTCGGTCTCCATGCTGTATTCCCAGCTTGAATCTTCCACCATTATTATTAGTAACGGTAACTTCAGCTGATATGGGGATGTTTTTTAGAGCTTGGCAAAGTGTCTTACACGCTTCTCCTTGGATCCGAGGGACTGCCAGAGTTATTAGGGCTGAGCACTGGGCCTGGAAACCAGAACACCTGATTCAGATCCTGACTCAGATGCTTCCTGGCTGTGGCACCTGGGGCAAGTCACTTAACTCACTCAGCCTCAGTGTCCTCATCTGTTTCATGGGAATAACCATAGTATCTTCCTCCCAGGTTGTTGTGAGGATTAAGCAGGTGATGTGTGTAAGTTGCTTTGTGAACCTTAAAGTGCCACGTAAATGCTGGGAATTAGTCTCATCACCCCCATTTCACACATGAGGAAACTGAGTCCCAACGACTTGCCCCCAATGGCGCAGAAATTGTCAGAGGCAGGATTTGAAATGAGGTCAGCCTGATTGCAAGCCCAGCTGTCCCTCGTCGCTGTGCCATGCCAAGCTGACAACCTGAGGGAAGACAGCCTGGGAAGGGAGTTAACCGTGTCATGGGGAGGAGGGGCCGAGGCTCACATCTCATAAGAAATAATGAATTTGTAATTGTACTGACTGTCTCCACAGACAAACAGCATGGACTTTACAGGTTTTGCACCTCCTTCTTCTCTCTAAATGCCAATCCACAATCACTCAAACAGAAAAAGCCTTTTAGCTCTCAGATTTCCCTTCGAGGTATTTAAGGACAAAGGAGGCAGTGAAAAAAGCATTTGGAGTCAGAGGACCCAAGTTCAAATCTCAGCTCTGCCCTTTCCTATAAATGTGGCCTGGGGGAAGGCACTTCACTTCCCTGGGCTCAATTTCTCCATCTGTAAATATAGGTACAGGGGACTAGATGACCTTTTGTTTCAACAATTCAGCTAACAGCTACCATGGGGGTGAAAGACGAACACAAGCCCAACAACAGGAATGCTGTAAGCCCAGGTTCTTTTGATCTGCTTTACTAAGGAAAGCAACATTAAGGGATTAGCAATCTTACTTTAATCCAACATACAAATATCATTCACTTAGTTCAGTGGGAAAAGCCAGCAGCCTGTACTTCCGAGCAAATACAAACAAATTACAAACATCAACAGACAGACCTTGTCTGATTCAAATCACAATGCATAATTACCAGCGTTTAACAAAGTCAGAACATCCAGGTTTACAAGCTGGAGGGCTCTTAACTGCAGCTGCCCAGAGTCTCCACATCAGCACACCTTCAAAAGTGAGAGCCCTAAGCAAATAGCTCTGTTCTCTCTTTTTATGCACTCTTTAGCTGTCATCAAACCATCTGGGCCACCAGAACTTAAGGTCTTACTATTGGCTCTGGTCTTAGCAACTCCCCTTAGGACCCTGGGGGCTTCACGCTGACATAGGCTTAGCACCTAATAGATAGGGGTTTGGACCTGGGGCTTAGCACCTAATAAGACTCAATCAAAGACACCCAACTTTGATATTACACCTTTAAGGTTCCTTCCAGCTCTGGACCTCTGCTCTTCTAATCCATTTACTAACTCAGTCAGTCAATAAGCATTTATTAATCACCTACTGTATGCCAGGCACTGAACTAAGTGCTGGGGATACAAAAAGAGGCAAGAGTTAGTCCCTATCCTCAGGGAGCTTCCAGTCTAATGGGAGAGACAGCAAGCAAACAACTGTGTGAAAACAAGATAAATCAGAGACAACCAATGGAGGGAAGACCTTAGTATTGAGAGGGACTGGGGAAGGCTCCCAGTAGAAGGGGATCTTTAGGGAAGCCAGGGGTAGAGATGAGGAAGGATAGTATTCCAGGCATGGGGGACAGACAAAAAATGCCCAGAGTTGGGAGATGGAGGGTCCTGGGTGGGGAACTGCCAGAAGGTCAAGACCAATGGACTGGGGATGACCAAGGTGTCAGAATACTGGAAAGGTCAGAGGGAGCCAGATAGGGACAGGCTCTCATCTCAAATAAATCCCCAAGCCCTTCACTGTGATTCTGAGGACCTCCCAGGCTCTATTAGAGGTAAGAGAGCATGGATGGTCCAGGGGACTCCTCTGCGGTCTACACCACACTGCAGACAGCTTGACTCTGCCAGCTGATCCCGAGCTTCAGGGATGTGCCCACAGAAACCCAGCCAAGGACAAAATGACAAACTTGGAGATTTGTAATAAAATGGGAAAAGCCTATTAAACAACTCTTTTTGTCAGCCACAGTCATGCACCCCAGCCTTCTGGCCCCATTCCAGCTTACACAGCAGATGGGTATTTTCGTACCGTTTTCTGAAATGTAAAACACATTGCAGGTTTTGTAACAAATGGCTAATGGGGGGAATCAGTCTGAGGACTGGGAAAGAGCATGTGACAAACTCCTGTTAGCTCAGAACAGCTGAGAGGAATCGAATTCTGACTGAACAAATGTGCTGGCTCATTCAGACTCACCATATAGGCTATATGTGAACGACCGGCTTTCAGACTTTAAATGTAAAGAAATTAAAATCATTCCCACCTACGGAGCATATGACAGCTTATAAAGCCTTTCTCTCCTGAGATTACTTCCAATTAAGCCAACACATATCTTGTATGTACATAGTTTATTGCAAGTCTTCTTCCCTCTTCGAATGGAAACTCCTTGTGGGCAGGAACTGTGTCCTGCTTAACACAATAGAATCATTTAATAAATGCTTGTCAATGGACTGACTAAATCCCTCCCCTTGTGCCAACCCTGTGAGATAAATAGTATAAATATCATTGGCCCCATTATATAGATCAGGGCTGCCCAACCTTAGGTTTTTATTGAAACAATAGACAATGTATTTTGATCTGCCATTTTAATGATAGCTCTGTGGTAGCTCGGCTCTGTTTGCTAAAGCATTTATGTAAATTTCTATGCTTGTAGGCGGGCCGCATAAATTGCACTGCGGGCCACATTTTGGACAGCCCTGATATAGATGAACAAACTGAGGCTTAGAGAGTGGCTAGTTAGCCACGTTTGCAAAATCTGTTGGTGCCTAAGTCGGAACTTGGATCCAGCCATTTCACTTTGTAATTTTCCTGTATTTACCATAAACATTAAACCCAATGAAATGTAAGCTTTGGTGGCCCCAAAGGTGGTTGGAGCTCCAACAGAGCTGGATGATCACCTTCTAGAAACATCTACCACTAGCCAACAAAATCATCTTGCAAACAGCTTTGGGGTTTGTGAGCTTTCGGGTTGTTTGGAGTCAGCATACATGGGAATTATCATATTTGATGGTGCTTGGTAATAGGCAAATTAAATTATGATTTCTCATTAGACAATTAACTGCCATGATGATGCTTCTGGCTCTCATCTGAAAGAAGGAAGTCTAATAAAGTATGCCAGGGAGCTGGGGTGGCACAGCAGGGCTCAGATCAGAGAGGAAATCTAGGTCACACAGGAAGGGCATACAACGGGCACAAAGTGTTGTCTTTTTCTTAAGGAATAGTGCCGGAGACATAACAAATAGATTTTGTGCTTGGAACAATCTTCACGAAATGAACCAAGGGCAAGCAGGGAGAGAAATGCTCTCATTCCCTCTCTTAGCTAACTGGTCTTTCTGATTAATTAGATGCTAAACTCAGCTAGTTCCCCAAACAAAATAAATATTGAATTTGAGCTTGAGAGATTACTCCAAACACTGAGAGATCTCACCCACCCCTGCTCATTTGAAGTCACCTCAAAGGAGGATGAAAGAGGATGACAAGTCCCATTACTTCTTGGAGAAGTAGACAAAATCACCCTCCCTGGATGAACCCCAGGGACTGACTTCAGCCAGTTCCTGAAGATGAAGCTTCTAGGGAGCCCCCTCACCTTAACATCCCCTTCCATTGCACCATGAACTTCCCTGACGTTCGTGTAACACTCAGACCCTGCCCTAAGGCGTGCTGACTCCACCTGGTAACAGATCTGTCATTTGCCATTAATGACCCCAGTGAATGAACAGCTGAGGCTATCCGTGTCTCGTGTTTGCCTCTTATCAATACAAAAAGACTCAGCCGCTAAAGGTGAAGGAGTCCGGAGTCCTGGAAAATTCTCCTCCCAGTCTGACCTGATGGGCGGACTTCATGGTTCAGTGAGGCCAGCTACACTCAGATGATAACTCCTTCATCCACCTCCTATCACTAAGGACATACATTTTTCTCAAACAAATACACAATTCTTTATTGTGTGACCACTTGTATTTTATGAATAGCTGTCTTTCTTTTCTTTGTTCTGCACAATGTTATTTTGGATAATGTTTAGCTCACAAATGCTGCTCTAAAAATCTGTATATGAGGAAACACTTCCATCCATCTTGCTTCTACCCAGGTTGGCTGGCTGGGCTGGACAAATGGCTACTTGCTTCGCTCTTCATTGACTCCTTCCTGCTGTCATCCCACCCCAACCTCAAGAGCCCAGCCTGGTGAGTAATGACCCTCTTGGGTCTCATCCACCCGCCCAAAATAACTGCACTGCCCACCTCACAAAGCAACAAAAAGCAGATCCTGAGAAAACAAGCCTGCAGTGAGTTTGAGCTGGTTCTGACTCAGGCTAATTATCCCAAGAGCATTTGTAGCTAAAACTAGAAAGAGCCACAACATGATGGGATGGAAATACACCTTCTAGCACTTCTATGGTGACCTCTTCTTGGCATTGAGTAGGACTCCAGCACTTCTGCTTAGGCAAGGACGAGGCCTTGACACATTTTTAAAATTAAGTGAGGAGGAGCAGCTGGATCAGAATGCCACGGCCCCACCCACAAATTGGGCAGAACAGACCAGCCAAGGCTTCCCTGGAGTCAGGTATCACTTTCACATAAGACCTGCCAACAGACCATGGAACACCAGAGCTACAAATTGAACCAGCTTCTGAATCATGACATCCAGAGAGATGTTATATGGGGGATAGATATGCCAGTGTCCTTGGACTAGGTATGAAATAAGGATATGGGGAACCTTCCAATGTTCTTCGTACACTGTTGTTATGAAGGACAGTTGTGAGTCATGTTTTCTCTGGCCACAGAAGAATATAAAAAATGACTCCCTTCATCCTACAGAAAGGTCTCTGGACTCCCCCAAAGTCTGTGGGCCGGTGCCCAATACTACAAGAGCACTTCCTGATCACTCCTTGGGAGCATCTGCTCCTTCTTCCCATAGCTCACTGTCATCATGGAGAGGCTTCCCATTCACTTATCAGTGGTTATTCTATAATAATGCATAATGACACCAGCCCTCTGAGGGCAAGGATGCTGCTTCTTTTACTTTGAATCCCCAGTGCCCAGTATAGTGCCTAGCACTACATGTATATTGATTGGACCCCAAATGAAGTGAATTTAATTGAACTGAGTTGGAAGACAGTATGATGACATGAAAGCCACTGCAACTGGAGTCCAGGGAAGCCCAGCTTTGCCACTTTCTCACTTTAGAACCATGGGCAAGCTGTTTCACTGACCTGCCCCTCAGTTTCTTTATCTGTAAAATGAGGGGCTTGGGCTAGGCAGCTTCTGAGTTTCTTTCACCTCTAGATCCTTGGATCCTGTGAAGACGAAGGACCTGTGTTCCAACCCTAGCTGTCTCACATACCTGCACGACTTTGGGTAAATCGCTTTATTTCTCTAGGACTCAGTTTTCTTATCCATAAAATGACTCTATGACTCTTCTAGTGCTAATCCTTCCAGCTTCACAACCATGAACCTAGACACTCCTCCTCAATGCCCAGAATCAGCAAAGTTCTCTGAAGCCAGAAAGGGCAGCTCGTCTTAGGGTCTCCCCTAGGAAGTTGGGGTGGGCAGGGGTATGGGGGAGGGAGTCCAACAGCTGCCTAGAAAGACGTCCTCTAGCAGTGATGCTGAGCCTTTCTGAAGCTGCCCTTCCAGCTGTCTCAGGAGAGGCTGCATTGTGCACATGCACTCCTCTGATGAAATTAGAATAGTAAATTAATCGTGTTTTGAGAGATCTGTGGTTACCCCCTATTGAGATACTGCCCAACCTTTCTGGAGTGGAAAATACTCAAATGGGGTATCCAGGGCCCTCCCAAGATCTCTAAGCTGAGGAAAAGGAAAAAAGAACTAGGAGTCCTGGTGTCTTCAGCTCATGAGCATCCCCACATAAGCCTTTAGGGACACAGGGGCTAAGGAGATTGTTGAGAGCAGTTCAAGGCCAAATAAACCCCTCAAAGTAAACCTGGTAAGTTCAAACAGGGCCAGGACATGAGGGATAGACTCAAGCCATTTTCTGTTCTTATGACACACTAAAGTTTTAAAGGCTCAGAGATAGTTTTCTCCCTAGTCTAGTGGTAAAAGCATTGGATGTGAAGTCCATTTGGGTCTGAATTCCCCCTCCCCTGCCATAACTCATTCCCTGGGTAACTTGGGCAATGGTCGCTATCTGTACAAGGTAGATGACCTCCAGGCTCCTTTCTTGTTCTCAATCTGTCATCCTTGTCACAGAGGTCCAGAGACCGAGGAAATGAGTCAGTGATGATGCAATTTCAGACACCTCAAAGGTGAGAAATCTTGGCCTTCCCTCCAAAACCTGTGCCCATTGGTCCACTGTTGTGATGGTTGTTTGGCTGGTAGCTAACATTTCTGTAGGGTTTTCAGGTTTACAAACATCATCTGGCTCACTGGAGCCTCCCAACACCCCTGTGAGGTAGGAGCCAATGGCCTTCTGTGGAGGCATCTTACATATGAGGCATGAGTCTCCAGTGGTCACAACCAGTGCCCATGAGAAGCAGGAGGATTCCTGCTCTGGGCTTCCCGATTCCAAGTCCAACACTATCTTTCAAGCTCTGCTGCTTTCATGGATAAGGAACTTCTGCCTACCATGCCTCTGGTTCCCTAGCCTGCACCATTCCCCTCCCAACATGCCAATCACCACTTGGCAAAAAGGCTCAATTGGCTTTTAGAGATTAGCTCAACATTGGCCTAACCAGAAAGCCAGAGGTAAGAAAATATTTTAGATGCAGACAAGTAAGGTAAGTGTAGAGGAGTTACTGCTGAATAAAGATGGATTAGGGAGGACCTGAGGAGGGCCATAAACATATCAACAGCCACCCAAAGTACATGGAAAAAGTAAATGCTTTTCTCTTTCTCAATCACTTATCTACACTGGGGACCCAGAGAGTTACCAGGGAAGGGACCAGGATGAAAAAGGGGCAGTCCTAAGTAACCAAGAGAGTAAAGGAGGAGCCATAGGAAGTAAGACACAGAAAAAGGAGGAACTGAGAAAAGGAAGAGTGGCCTGTGGACACCCACACAGCCCCAGGGAACAGACACCTCAGTGTGCTTTTGTGGGATTCCAGAGCAGCCACCGCTATTGAATGCTGTTACCATGGGAGACTTGTGCCAAAACATGGCCAAGTCTGATTCTGGTGTTCTCGCCGAGGAATGATGATTTCCTCTGATTGGTTGTGGTCTTCAGGAGGTTCTCCTCTTAAACTCCATCCACCGTGATAGGGGTCATTGCCCTGCTCACCTCAAGTAACTTGTTCCAGTGGATAGACTGATCACTGAGATTCAGTAAGTTAACATTATAAAGAAAATGCTGAAATTTGCACGGCAGTAACTGTCTTATGGGCGTGACATTATTGCATTCAAGGCAGGACTCGTTGGCATGACCTTGGATTCTAGAATCATGGCTCTAACCACTGTCCTAAACTGCCTCCAGAATAAACCGGCAGGGTCTTGAAATAAGAGATTGGGCTGTGAATGGATCAATCGCTTCTAAATATGGAGAAAGGGGGTATACTAGCAATAAAGCATGAAAGTGAAAGTACAGAAAGAATTATTAATGAAAAGGGAGAATAAAATAGCTCTATTTATATGCCTATGTAGATGACAATCCAAGGGATGCAACCAAAAAATTAATAGAGATAATAAATTGTGTCACAACGGTGTGTGATAGAACTCCTAACCATCCACACTCCCCAGAACTTATGGTAAAGACCCCAAAATATGAGATAAAAGAAAAACATTTTATTGGATCAAACATACAGAAGCAATATCAAATGTGTCATGACTATTAATGACTCGAGGTAATTGGTAAACAAATGGCTTGACCAGAAATAACCAAACAGTTAAAGGACCCTGCTCTGCACATGAGGAGGAACATGGAGATGGTTTTGGAAAAATCATTACTTTCCACATTCATTTAGAGATTTAATGTAAAAGCAATTATGATACGGAGTTACTTTATAAAACCTTATAAAAATCATCATAAGATTCCTAGGGAAAAACAAATGTGCAAGAATATTAAGAGAAATTATTAAAAAGAAAGGGGGGAGGGAAAGAGAGGAGGAAGAGATGAAGGAGGAGGAGGAGGAGGAGAGAAAAGGAAAAGAGAGAAGAAGAAACAGAGGGAAATAAATAGGAAGATAGAAAGAGGGAGGGAAAGGGTGAGAGAAAGAGAGAAGGAGAAAAGGACAGAGTGACAGTGAGATCAATGAAGTAAAATAAAGATCCCAGAAAGACAAGAAAAGAAACACAAAAAATTAGCATTTGATAAACTAAAATGTCAGAGATAGAATTATTATTCAATGAAAATTATTGAGAAAATTAGAAGCAATATGTTGAAAACTTAGTTTAGAGCCATACCTCATGCAATACTCTCTACTATAATAAATTCCAAAAGGATCAATGAGTTAAGTATTAAAGATAAAACACAAAAAGATTAGAAGGAATAATAAATATATCTTGACTACAAAGCATGGATACATTATATTGTTTTTAAATCAATTAAACAAATGGAAGAAATTGCTGAAGATGAAGGAGATGGATTCAAATGTATAAATTTTTAAAAACCTATGCAACAAAAACCAAGAAGACCAAAATAAAAAGTAACAAGTTAGGAATACTTGTTTTTATTAAATAAATCTGGTGAAAATCTGATGAATGAAATCTATAAAGAACCAGAAAAATAAATGAGACCCCAATGGATAATGACCAAAAGATATGAACAGATACTGTCCCAAAGCAGAAAGACAAACTGTAAATAATAACATGGATTTTTTCTACTTATCAAAGGAATGCAAATTAAATTCGTATTAAGGAATCACCTCATATTGTGAAATCGGCAAAAAAATAAATGTAAATGCTAAAACTCAAGGGATGGCAAGCTTTGGAGAAATAGGCACGCTTGCATTGCTGGCAAAACTGTAAATCAATCAAAATCATTTTGGAGACTGAGCTAGGAATACACAGAGAGAATTACAAAACTCATTATTCTTTCTGACCCTCTGATCCTATTGCTAGGAATATACCCAAAGGACAGAGTTTAAAAGGGGGAAGACTTATTGGTGCAAACATGTAATGGTTTTACCTGTAATAACAAATTATTTAAAAACTAATTCAATGAACATTAATTAAGTACCTACTATGTGCCAGGCGATGGAAGGATCAAGAATGATTACAAATATGAATATGAAGAAAAAAGGGAAAATGTGAAATAAAGAGAAAAGGAAGATGGCAGAACTCACAGAGAGCACATGCGCTGTATTTAGAACCACATGTGGACAGATGTGAAAGGCCAAGGACTTCTAGACAGGCAGTGAGAGGGGAGACTTGGCTAAAGTCTCCTCTTTCTCGGTTACATCACATTGTGTTAAGTTTGGGGAAGGTTTTTATTCCTTTGTTTCCTTCCACTGGGATTGTTTTTAATAATGCAAAAAAAGACAGGATTTCATTCTGAAGGGATCTCAGCCACAGGACAGTGCCTCAGCCTGAGTCACAGAGGCTGCCTCAGAGGGGACCCTGCCCACAAGCCCTCATAGGCAGCTCTGACTCAGGAAAAAAGTCAACTGGTCATGGTTGTTTTATACAATTTTTCCAAGCACAATGTAAATTTATAAAAACATGAGCTCCTTCTTTGTAATATATTGAGTCCAGACAGATTTAAATGATCAATCTTTTGTGCCAGATGTGGGGGAGGGGGAAGGAAGGAAGAGGGATGATTTCTTTATTCATGATGAAATCTGAATAAGTCAATCATGCACAACTCAAATGTCATTCAAGTGGTAGGAACTTGTGAATTGTTTCTAATAAGACTTTAAAAAATGAATTCATCTCAGCATTAATATTTATAATCTGTACCCCCTAGCACATATTTGCTTATATGTTATTCTGGAGTAATTGTCTAACTGGGGAAGGGAATAAACATTTATTGCACCTACTATGTGCCAGCCACTGTGCTAAGCACTTTTTACAAATATGATCTCATTTGATCCTCCAAACATATGGATCTATATTATAAATGCATATATGAAATATACAAATACATACATATTAAACATACACATATATGCATATACATGTCCTCTTTTCAACAACACTGCAGTTAATAGTCAATAAACATTTGTTAAGCACCTACTGTGTGCTAAGTACTGAAGATACAAAGAGGAAGGGAACAGTCCTTGCCCTCAAGGGGCTTCCAACCTAAAGGGAGAAAACAACCCACAAAAGGAAGATAAAAAGCAGGAGGGGGTGGAGGACGTGGGGCTGGGGGAGAGGTAAAAGAAATGCAAAATGAGAGTAACTAGAAACAGGAACTTCTATGTTTTATATTCCTCATGAGAACTAAAATGGCACAAGGTACCAAGCAGAAGCTTTTTAAAGAGATGAATGAATGAATGATGGATGGATGTATGAATGGATGGATGGATGAGTGAATGAATGAATGGATGGATGGATGGATGGATGGATGAATATCAAAAACACTAGTCATCTCTTTTTCATAGAATCACAGATTGAGAGCTAGAAAGAAGCTAGAGGACATCTACATCTTTATACAGATAGGGAAACTGAGGCCCAGAGAGCAGTGACAAGCACAGGGCCATACAGACAGAGCTAGGCTTCAAATTAGATGCTCTGGCTCTATGAAAGCCCATGCTCTTTCCATGTTATATTTTGCTTCAGAATATTTGGTGTGCTGCGACTATTTCTATTTTTCAAATTTAAATATTATTAAATACCTAATATTAAATATATTAATTTATAAAAATAATTCTTGGGGCTATTATTAATAAGACAGCAAATGGAGGTGGCTCCCAGACTAAGATCAGCTACAGACATTTCTGTTTGATGCCTGAAAGCTCTTCACTATGGGCACTAACCTACAGCTCGAGTGATTCTGTGCTACCACTGTAACCTCTGCCATTGTCCAGTCAGACTGACGTGCTGGGAATTCCTCACAAGTGGTCCTCATCTCCCACCTCCCAGCCTTCGCCCTGGCTGTCCCTCCTGCCTGGAACACCTTTCCTCCTCACCCCCCAGATTAGAATCCACAGCTCCCTCGAGCTCAGCTCCAACATCACCTCCTACAGGCACCTCTCCTGACTTCCCGACCCTCTTCCTGCCTTTTCCTTCAAAATGACCTCGTAGTTTCCTTGTAAGTGTTTTAGATGTGCTCATTTATTTACATCTCACTCATCCAATGGAATGTAACCTCTCTGAAGGCAGGGACTGTTTTCCTTTTCTTCTCTATATATCCTCAGCTCCTAGAACAGTGAGTGGCACACAGTAGGTGCTTAACGTGTGCTTGTTGATTGACTGCTGGAATGACTGATGCAGTGCTTTAAGGTTCACAAAGTGCTTTACAGGAATTATCTGATTTGAGGCTGCACCAGCCTATAATGGACATTGCTAACCCCATTTTACAGATGAGACAAGTAAGCCTAAGAGATGCTGCGTGATGTTCCCATGGTCCTAAGACAGGCCCCACCCTAAAGAAGCGTGCAGTATAACGGAGGAAGACAACACATAAAACAAGAACAAACAACATTAGCAACATGACAACAGTAGCTAACATTTCTCTAGTGCCTCGGGGTATGTGAGATGCTCTGGGAGGACAAGCACCTTTGGTGTGGTGTGAGGGCTGCTCATCCCCCTCTGGTGCCCACCTGGCCCCCAACTCTCACCCGCGGCTCCGAAGAGCTGAAACAAGAACAGGGGCCACATGCAGTAAAGCCATCTCAGCAGCCGGGCTCCACCAGGCTGAGGGTGACTGACGGATCTGAGTTCAGCCATGTGAAGACCTCCCCCAGGGGGTGGGAATGGGTGGATAAGAAGTTTGTTCCAAGGGCCATGAAGGCAGCTGAAGCAGGCACTGTGGAGGGCTTGGAGTTCAGTTAGACATGGAAGACGCCAAAGTCGTCCGGGCATCTCCAGCCATCACCAGTCATCTTGACTTCTGTCCTGCCACTAGACTGTGATGATTCTGTAAGAGACAATGAGGTTGTTGACTCTGTGCAGCTCTGCCTCACTTAAATCCAATTCACGCAAGAGTCAAGAGGTCACCCTGCGATGTCATTGGTCCTCTTCAAAGATAGACAAACAGCAGCCCGCTGTGCGGCAGTCACTGCACTCACTAAGTGCTTTACAAGTGTTATCGATCCTCACAACAACCCTGGAAGGGAGGAACTATTATCATCTCCATTCTTCAGATGAGGAAACTGAGGCAGAGGCTGAGCAAATTGTAAGTAGCTAAGGCCAGGTCTTCCTGGCTCCAGGGCGGGTGCTCTATCCACTGTGCCACCAGCTGGGCCCACATAAAAGGGAATTGAAAAGGTAGAGGGCAGGGAAGGGAGGAAGGTACCCAGTGTCGGGGCACATAGAGAAATGAACAATGACTCAACCAGCGTTAATCATCAAAACGCACATCAGGTGGGAGATACCAATACAAAAGTAAGATGATGCCTGCCCCAAGTGTTTACGTTCTTTCAGCTGGGACAACTTGTACACGCAGAAGTTACATGTCATCACATACCAGGGAAATACAAATCCTCCATCCAACAAATGTGGGACAGGGAGAAAGTATAGTGAAAGTTTTGAACCCAGCTCTACCTGGCTCATCTATGACTCTGTTCTAAGTCACCAGGCTGAGAGATTGAAATGACACCCCCAAGTGGCACGATCCTGTGGCTTTCCTTTTAAAGTCATCTCTCTGCACAGCTCTTTGGCTGGAGACCTGGGCATCTTGTGAGCACTTGCTAGGGATACTGACCCATCTTCTCAGGCCAAGATAACAACCATGGGACTAGATCTTTGCTAAGTGTCCTCTCTCCAGGACTTTGCTTCCCATCCCAACCACAAAGCTTTACTCACAGCAAACTCTACTCTCCCCCACAGACTATGTTTAATCCAAATAAGGCATCTTACAAGTGGAGGGGTGAGGGGGTCATAAAGAGACTGGGGCCAGACCGAAGGCGGCCCCAACGCTCCCAGAAAAAAAACATACCATCTACTGTCAGGGGCCTGACAGGCACCATCATTTCAGCTTAGAAAGGCCAACAGGCTACATGAAGCTAAGTCAATCAGCAAACATTTAAAGCAATTATTGTGTTCCAGGCACTGTATAAGTACTGAGGATGGAGTCAGCCAGTGACCAGTGTCAAGAATTCAGTGAGGGGAACAGAAGAGCAAGAAGGCTGGACTGGAGGGAAGGACAGGGCTGTGCAGAGCCAGATAGATATGTCAAGCACCTCCTGGGGACTGTGTGTTTGGTCCTTGGGGTAACAGGGAGCCCTGGGGCTCATGCTCCCAACTGTCTGGACTTTAGAAAAAACACCTGGTTCTCCCTCTGTGCATTTGACCCCTCTCCCTCAAAGTCTTCTGGTCTCCATAAAGGTCTGTTTCTTTATATATCAAGAGTGATTTGGGAAACCCAGACTTGCTGGACAAAAATGCAGAAGAGAAAGTGCTCACAGGAACGTGTTCACAATGTGTGGGTTTGTAGGAGGGAGGGAGACCTCATAACAAAGAATATTAAAGGGAGATTTGGGGAAGATTTCAGCTGGACCCTGGTGGGGGGGCAGGGTGCTCATGGGCAGCCATGGAGTTGGGACCACATGGGTGAGGAGTGGTACTTACCAAGTAAACAAAAGCATGAAGTGAGAAATTGTGGGACGTATTCCAGTCTAGACTAATGTGGTCCTGGAGGGGCCTCAGGAGAGGGAAACCTGCAGAGGCAGCCACAGTCCTGTTGCATAGGTCCTTAGGTGTTAAGAGCTTGGGTTCTAATCTGAAGGGCAATGGGGAGCCATTGACAGCTTTATGGAGGGGAGTGGCAGGATCAGACCAGAAAGATGAGTCTGACCTCAGAACACAGAACCAGAGAGACAAAGCCTTCTCTGTCCTCCAGCATCATCCATCTCCCATCTCTCTGTGTCATGGAATACAGTATCCTTACAAAGCGAGGTAGGTAAAGAATGAGGCCTAACCTGGACTCTTGGCCCCAGGAATAGAAATGGTATTGTGGAGCTCAGAGACACAGGGATCATCAAGTGATCAGCTATGGAGCATGAAGAGGAGGTGGGGAGGTCAGAGGAGGCTCAGAGGCCCAGGGGCCTAGGGATTTGGGCAGGGACACTGAGGGATCCAGGGCAGTCAGTAAGAAGAATTGTCTGTAGAGGAAAGATGGTTGACCTTGAAGAACCAATATAACAACCAAGAAGAAATGACTGACAGGCAATTGGAAGGCCCCCTCTAAAGCTCAGGATGGACATTATAACCTGAGGAATCCCCACCAGCTCAGTCACAGTCGATGCTACAGGAATCGATGAGATTTGGGAGGTGGGGCTCATATAGAGAGAGCAGAGGGATGGGATGAGTATGGAATCAAAATGAAAGGAACAAACACTTAGAGGGAAGGAAACCTCCACTTTTGAATGGCTCTGGACTTGTGTCTTGGGACTGTTTGGCTTTCCCCATAGACACCATCTCCTCCGAGGCTTAGGGCAGGAGTTATGGGAGATCTGGAGATGATTTTCCAGGACACTCCACAGGACGGGATGTTCCTGAACATGAAGACTTTGAAGCCAAGGTCAAAGACATTGAGAACAATGAACTGAGACCAAGATCACTGTCACAGTGACCTTTTCCCTGGAGCTGGGGAAGGGCCATGGCTGGGCTCCTCCTCAGCCTGCAGGGCTGACCAGAAACGAGCAGGACCCTGGCCCCCAGAGCAAGCCCAGTCTAGCGGAGTGGATGGGCAAACACGGTGGAGAGCTAGGAACTCAATGGCCAACATTTCTGCAGTCATGGGGAGAAGGGAACAGATTCCAGCTTCCAGATCCTAGTGGGGGGCCCTCTCAGAACCTGGTGGGAGGCAGAAAACAGACATTTCTTTCACCTTGAAATAGGAGACAGAAGAATGAGGCTCTATCTGGAGGGGAAGGGAAGGAGGGGGGAAATGGAGAGGGTCAATGTATCTATCAATTGCTAATATTTTGTTACCCTTGGATTTGATCCAAATTAACTTCTTATTAAGATAATGACACTTTGCTGCCTAAGCTAGTTCCACATTGCATCCTGAGAAGGGAAGGAAAGGCAGAGACAAATAGGTGGGGGCAAAACCAATTAAGTGAATGAGTCCTACTCAGTGTGGGTGGGTCATTGCATTGCTTGACTGTCACCCCAGCCGTGATCCAGACTGCTCATAAAGGACCTCACAGCACACATGCTAATGCTTCTCATCTGAGTTCCAGGATGTAATACCATTGGGTTGTGGTTAAAGAAAAGCACATTTGTAAAAAAGGCTTAGTTCAGTGCCTGGAACATAGTAGGTGCTATATAAATGTCTATTCCCTTAGTACTTCCAACCTCCCAGAGGACCACTAACCAAAATCCAAGGTGCCCCCAAGTCTCAGGCAGCTTTCATAAGCCTGAGAGTTTTGGGACACACTGTCTAATGAATTACTTTAAATGCGGCCTGCTTAAATTATGTCCATTAATTAGGGTTAACATTCAAGTTTGCTTCACTCAAAAAGCTGCCTTCAGGTTTATGTAAAACACCCTTCTCCAATTCAAAACAAGCTGCCTTTCCTTGTTTACTTTCAAACATTGGAGCATGTGGAACTTTTTTTTAATGACCTGCTATCTCTTTGTTTCAGCTAGCACACGCATACACACTGGGCAAGTCACTTCACCCTGTTTGCCTCAGTTTCCTCATCTATAAAATGAACTGGAAAAGGAAATGGCAAACCATTCCAACATTTTTGACAAGAAAACTCCAAAAGGGGTCATGAAGAGTCAGACACAACTGAAACAACTGAACAAAATATGCACATCTGTATTGTGTACTTATGTTTATACATATATGTATAGATACAGATAAATAGAGACCTATCAGTCAGCTAGCATTCATTAAGCGCCCTCTATGTGCCAGACACTGTGCTGGGGAGATACAAGGAAAGACAAAAGCCAGTCCCAGCTCTCAAGGAGCTCAAGATCTACTGGGAAAGACAACATGCAGCCAAGCTAAAGACAGCATCTGTTGGGGGTGATTAAGAGCAGGCAGTTACTTGTATGAAGGGAGATCAGAAAGGCTTCCTCTAGAAGGTAGAATTTTCACTGGGACTTGGAGGAAGGCAGGGAGAGGTGGAGGTGGGAAGGAGAGTGTTCGAGCCCTGGGGGACAGCCAGAGAAAAGCTGAGTCAGGAGAAGAGTAGGGAGGTCTTGGTCTGTGTTGATTAAGGATCATTCCAATGTCCAAAGGGCTCCATGTACCACCAGCAAGCTGTGTGACCCTGGGAAGATTGCTTCATCTGGTTGAAATTGGCTGAAATTGGTGGGGGGGGGGGGGGGCGGGGGGGAATGGACTTTAGGAAGGTGGGACTTTGAATTCTGGCACCAGAAATGATCCAAGGCCCCTGTACTGTCTAGCCCCAGCCCACTCCCCAATGGGAGAGTGTAATATCAATTAAGTTGGGGCTTTCTTATTGTTCTAAAATGATTAATTAAGTGCCTTTGAGTCTTACTAGGTGCTAAGCCCCAGGCCCAAACCCCTAATTATTAGGTACTAAGCCTATGTTGGGTGTGAAGCTTCCAGGGTCCTAAGGGGAGGTACTAACTCCAGAGCCAATCATAGGAGCCCAAGTTCTGGTCATTCAGATGATGTTTGATGACGTCTGAAACTGTATAAAAAGAGAAGACGGAGCTATTTGCTCAGGGCTCTCACTCTTGGTGGTGTGCTGATGTGGAGACTCCGGGCAGCTGTAGCTAAGAGCCCTCCAGCTTTTAAGCCCAGATGCTGGGACTTTGCTAAACTCTGGTAACTATGAATTGGGATTTGAATCAGACAAGGTCTGTCTGTCAATGTTTGTAATTTGCTTGTATTTTGCTCTGAAGTTCAGAGTGCTGGCTTTTTCCCTGGAACTAAGTGAATGGTATTTGTGTGCTGAATTAAAGTAAGCTTGTTAACCCCTTAATGTTGCTTTCTTTAGTAAAGGAGATCAAAAGAACCTGGACTTGCAGTGTCCCTGTTGTTGGGCTTGTGTTCGTTTTTTCACCCCCACAGCAGCTGCTAGCCGGATTGTTAAAACAGAGAGCCTTCCTCTACACCCTTGATGCTCTAATAACCCAAAGAAGGGATCCTTTACCCATCTGTTCCACTCCAAAAATGCTCTTGGCCAAGCTGTTCTCTGGCTTTCCTGCTCACTGACATCACTTGCAAGCCCTTAATTAAGACCTTCTTGCAGAAGCACCCTATGCTTGCTGCTCCCTTCATTCTCCCAGGGGTACTTTTGCAAGGACAGTCCTGGCAGCCTTGGAACTCAAGAGAGCCCTCTGCCCCTGGCATGCCCAATACCATGTCCCCTTCAAGACCAGGCTATATATCCACCAGTGCCCCCCAATTCTGCAAATTGTGTAGTAACGTCAACCATCTGCAGTTAACCATGACAGGCAGATATTTCTGACTGCCATTCACTATGTTTGGTTGAATTAAATTAGACACAGTCTACAGGTTCTGTGCAGTGACTACCCACTCAGACATTGCAAATGGTGGAAGTATTGATTGAACATCAAGAAATTGAGCTAATGACTTTGAACTCTTATTAGGTCCTTTGACATTTAACGCTTCCTCCCAGCCCCCACCATCAAAAAGCATAATTTTAAAGATTTGATTTCCTATCATAGATTCCTAACTATCACCTATGGACTAGGGTTCTGGAAATGTAACCTTTTCATCTTGGATGGCAAGGTGACTGTCTTTCTGTTAGAGCACAGGTCATTGTTTGCAGTGTTAATCATGGCTGGCTCTCTTGGCAACCAATGCCATCTTCTTTGCTCCCGCGACACGCTTATCTGTTTACCAGCTGTCAAAGCAAATTTCAAGTACAGAGTAGCCCAATTATAAAGCATTGGCCAGGCCTTGCTGAGCACACAGAGATACCCTCCCATACTTGGTAAGTTGAAATTTTGCCAGGAACTTATTAACCAGTCCTAATGAACTGCTGTTTTCCATTTAAAATGCCATTAGTTTCCTATGCTTTGGTGCACCTGGGGTTTGAAAGGAAGAGATGCTGTCAAGATCATGGATGGAAAGCAGCATGTCCCTTGCCGAGGTCTTCCTACACATGTCACCATCCCTCTCTTTCGTTGTCTAGACAGGATCAAACACTCCTGTTGACTTACAAAGGCAACCCCACCCATCCATCCCCATCACTTGGGCAATGGCCCAAAGTACGGTATGTGAATGTAATCGAGTATTGTTGGCTCCAAGAAATGATGAGACAATTTCTGAGGAGTCTTGGAAGACAGGTGGATCCAGGCTCTGCCTGAACAGAATGGCATGAGCAGAACCAGGAGAATAATTGATACTGTAACAATTTTGAAACACTTAAGAATTCTGATCAACACGATGAGCAATTGAGATTCCAGAGGACAGAGGATGAAGAACACCACCCACCTCCTGACAGGGAAGTGAGGGACTAAGGGAAGGAGGCAAACAGTTCAGACTCCCCAGTGCCAGAACTTTTTTGCTTGATTGTGCTTATTTGTTACAAGGGTTTACTTTTTCCGGGGAGTGAACATGAGAGAGAAAAATAAAAGCTCCATAATGGATTTTTTTCATTTAAAAAAGGACCCTTGCTCCCCTTTATTTTCATTTGGACCTGAGATTTCATCTGCAAAGGGATTCTCAAAATGGAAATTCTCTCTACCAGGTCAGGTCAGAGAGCTCTCTAATGACCACCGGCACACAGCTAGGACAGTCAGAGGCAAGACCAGAACCCAGGTATTCCTGCTTCCCAGTGTCTCTCTTAACGCTGCTTCAAGCTGCCTCTCTTCAATAGGACCTTAAATGGACAGTATCATTCCATTTACATCGGAAGCCATCTCCTCCTCGGCTGGACAGCTCAGGCTTTCAATTCTTTTCTAAAACCCCCTCGATAGATACCGGATGCGTAAACACCACCCCCAGGCCCCCCAAAGATCCCCGTCTGTCTAGAAGGCAGCAGCAGCAGCTGAGGACCGTTACTTTCCTACATTTTGAAGTCACCTAAAACATTTCTCCCAACTCCCTATTAAACGAGCTCTCTTTATCCTGCCACAGTGCACTGCACACAGTAGTGCAGTACTGCCTCTGTTGAACTGCCCTTACTGGTCTCTCCCCCCAAGCCTGCAATGACCTTACTCTTTACCTCCCCCACCTCCCCGAATCCCTCCTCATCTTCAAGACCCGGCCCAAGCATCTCCTCCTCCAGGAGGTCCATCCTGATTAACCCTTAGCAGTTCTCCTTAGTCTACTTGGTACGGATTTCACAAGTGTGTTGTAGGGGAGCCAAGACAGCCTGCATTTTCCTGCCTGTGACACACAGTGAGTGGCTGAGGTACCCTGGACAGATCCCTGCCTGTCTCTGGGCCCCAGGCAACTCTGTGTGCTGACCCGCATCAATAGAGGAAGTTTCCTCCCCAGGGACTACGGGGATGAAAAGCGTATGAAAGCCCAGATCCAGCCTTTACTGCTCCTTGTTGTGTTCACTTGACCGTGTATGGGTTGTTTCATCTTGGGAGAATGTAAGGTCTTTGAGGACAGGGCTGCTTCCACTGCTGCTTTTGTCCATCACCTAGCATAGTGCTTGAACACTATGAACAGGAAAGAAGAAGGGAAAGATGCAAGGAAGAAAGGGACGGAAAAAGGAAAGGAATGACGGAGGGAGGGAGGAAATGAGGGAAAGAAGGAAAGGAGGGAGGAAGAAAGGGAGAGAGGGAGGGAAGGAGGAAGTAAAGATTTGAGATACTACCACTTATCTCGAGAATATTTGCTGTACCCCCACATACCCTTAATAATGGGAACATACTGCCAGAGAGCAGGTCCTTGGTTCTTTTTTGGCAGTTGGGAAATCCTGCTCCGTTCCCTACAAGGTGTGCTCTTCTTACAATCACCTTTTCAGAAGCTGCTTCCATGCTCTAGAAGCTTCCCTTGGGCTCTTTTAAGGCAACAAAACATGCATAGTAAAAGATTCCTGGAGCAGTGGACCCATTAATTCCTGCAGACAACACCCCCCCCCAAAAAAACAGTGCAAAGAAGCTCACTTGGAAAGCACAAACGATCTTCCTTTGGAAGAGGCAGGCCAGCAATCCCAAATAAATAAACACACGTTAACAAGAGCAGCCAGTGCATGCAGGTAGGCATTTAGACCCATCCCCTGCTTCCAACACGTTCGTTTCCATACCACTGGCAGCCTCCTTTCCAGATGGTTAAAGATTCTATTTTTCTTTCCCTGGAGTTTTCATCATTATTTGCCTAGAATCCAAAATGATTAAGCGAACGCAGAGTGTGCCAACCTCTGGAACTAGAACTTTTGGCACTAGGCAGGGATGAGGCACTTACCAAACCCCAGATTTTTTGTTTCTAAATAGGCTCTAGCCTGTTCCTTTCTGTCCCTGACGATCAACCTTTGGCCAGCACCCAGGGCCAACAGGATCCAGGCCATGAATTCTGTATGCCTGGGAGCTGGTTTCCTCAGCTCCCATCCCTGGCCTCCAAACTCACTCCCAGCTCTACCGGCCATGCAGCAGATGGAGAGCGGGCCTGAGACCAAGGCAAAGGATGAAAGGGCCTGACCATGGCCGGCACCACAGGTGTAGGCATAGGGCATCTCCATTCATTCCAGTCGAGTAATCCTGGCCTAGAAGATGATGGTGAAATTCTGCTACACCAGGAACATCCTGCAAGATTCATGACCAGCAAAGGGGTGATGCTGGCACCCCTGAGGCCCAGGGCCAGTGGAAGGGGCAACAGAGACAGGCTGCTCATCTCCCTTCCAGAGCTGAAGGCTGTCCCCGCCAGAAGAAGAGGGCATCTTCATTAATTCATCTGTGGGCAATTCCAGAGCCAGCCGGTCCCACAGTTGGAGGACTGAAACTTTCTTCTGCCTCAGAGAATCCCTATGCCTAGGAGCTAGGGAAGCCTCAGAGGGAATTACATCATGAACACTGGTGCCCCAATCAGTGCATCATTGCCTGGACTCATGCCAGCCTCAAACCCACCCACCATGGCCTCCTTCTACCACTTCAGGGTTGGTTTCCTCGGGTGACCTGATGATGGAGCCTTTCAAACAATGGTCTTGGATTAATTCAGGGAGTGAGACAGTCCGACCTGCTCCAAATAGACTCTGAGGGCCCTTTCTATTCTCTCTCCTTACCTGCAACCATTATAAGATGTCCCACTAACCCCAGGGGACCTGATGCTCCACGACCCCAGTGGGAAGCACTCCCCCCGGCATGGGGGTCACCGGCATTGAGGTCACTGTTTGGTGGTCAGCCTCATCCTTCAGAATTACAACAAGAAGTTAACTTACTAGAATTCTGCTTTTGCTCCCCTTTCTCCCCATTACTTCTCCCTTCTCCAGCCCACCCCAGGTCCAGATAAACAGTCAATCCTAAAGCAGCTGCACACCTTGCCCACACAAGAGATGGGGGATTAAGTGCTTACTGAGTTTGCCCTAAGCATGGAAGATACAAAATAAAAAACAAAAACAGGCCCCACCCTCAAGGAGATTACTTTCTATTGGGGGGTGGCACATGTACAGAAATAGGATGTGAACACTGAATGAAAAGTGGCGTTAGAGGAGAAGGTTCTAACATCCGGTGGAGACTGAAGGGTGTGGCGTTGGAGCTGAATCCTTAAGGAAGGTGGAGGGCATTCCTGGGGCCCTTGGGCCACTTATAAGGTCATGGAGCTGGGGATAGTGTCATGTGCAAGAATCAGTAAATGGGCAGGAGGACAGGACCAGATGGGGTGTGACAGATTGAAAAATGGGAAAGCAGGTGTCTAGGTGGCCCTTCTCTTATACAAGCTCCCAGCAGCACCCTCACACCTACTGGTTGCCCTGCGGCCCCTCAAGGCCAGTCAGAAGCCACCACAGCCTTTGAGATGGGCCATCTCTGACCCTCTCTAGCCCCAGGAATCTAAGGCTGACTATTTCTCAAAAATCTCATCAGTACCACAAAGAACTAAGCTGAAAACCCATCCCAGAGCCCAATGGAGTCTGCTGAGCTGCCTCAGGTCCCCCATGTGTCCATTCATTCCTTCCCTGTACCACTGTCAGGGAAATCTTACTAACATCTGCTCTGGAGCCCATCATACACCTGCTCAGAACCTTTAATGGTGCCCACAGACTCCCAAAGAGAGGCCAAATGCACAGTCCCATAAACTTAGAACTAGAAAAATCCTCAGAGATCATCCAGGCAGAGAGTTGTCAACCTGAAGCCCTTGGACCTTTAGGTGTTGATGGTTAGATTTCAGAGTGTCAATGATCTTGCATGGGGGGAAATGTGTCTTAATTTTTAATCCTGTCCAAAATTGGACCCAGACATCTTGAGAGCAATTGAAAGTTTGCAAAGCACGTAAACACATGCTTCATCCAATCCCCACAATGGGTGAAGCAGGCACTCCAGAGAGCTATTATCGTCATCTTACAGGTGAAGAAATCAAGGCTCAAAAGTCACTTGGATGCCTTCTGCCCAAATACCGGGTGGCAGGACCGTCAGGGAAGAAGCAGCTGTGCCTGTGCAGGCTCATGCATGCCCAGCCCCCGTCCCTCAGGGCCTGGAGAGACAGTGGGAAGCCAGGACTTGCCCTGAATGCCCAGGGGCTCCACCACTGCCTGCACTTCCTAACCACGGTCCCCTTGCCCATCTTTACTCTGTTCTCACTTCTGGCTTTTGTTTGTAAGAAGTGATAGAGCATGGGCTGAATCCTAAGGAGGCAGAGTCCCCCACCCACCCTCCCACCCCAGCACTTCCTGGGGAGTTTCTATGTACCATGCCACCTACCCCAGCACCCCAGCACCTCTCTCCTAAGTGTCATTGATCCCCTATGAGGCACTGGGGCTCCTTTGTGATAAGTAGGAGTGCTCTGTCTCTTCTACCTCAGAGACTATAATCCAGGTGAGGAGATCAGACGGGCTATCTGCAGTGAGAGCACCCTACGAAGCAGCATGGCAATAAGCTAAAAATAAGATGCTGGGGACCAAATGCGAAGGGAATAGAGGATTCAGGGGAATCACCAACCTTCAGGCTAGACCAGGCAGGAGCATGTTCAGTCAAGCATCGTCCCCCCATGGGTTTTCTTGTTCATGGACCCCGGCCTTCTCCAGGCAGCCCCCTCTGGAGGGGTGGACGGCAGCCACGCTGACCCCAAGCCTCCCTTCTCTGCCTCTGAAACAAGCCTCAGCCCCCTCAAGACAGCCCTGCCAGCACTGAAGACAGTTCCCATGGCATTCCCCACTTCCCCGAGGCTCTCCTCCAGGACCAACTATCTAATATTCAAGAAACACCTTTTATTGTTGTTAGTTGTTCCTCAGTTGTGTCTGACTCTCCATGACCCCATTTTGGATTTTCCTGGCAGAGATACTGAACTGGTTTGCCATTTCCTTCTCCAGCTCATTTTACAGATAAGGAAACTGAGGCAAACAGGGTGAAGTGCCTTACCCAGGGTCACACAGCTAGTAAGTGTCTAAGGCCAGATTTGACTTCGGGTCTTTCTGACTCCAAACTTGGTGCTCTATCCACTGCTCCATCTAGTGGCCAAATATTTATTAAATGCCTACTATGTGCCAGGCCCCAGCTAAGCACTGGGGCACAATCAATAAAAAGATGGTTCCTTCAAAGAAGGCAGGAAGGGGTGGGGGGAGCCAGGGAGTACTCGGGGGTATCTTTTTCCATGAAAGTTGAAACCAGGCAAAGCAGCAAATGCAAAAATCATCTTTGCCTGCTTTCCCTGGTCTTTGTGGTGAGAGCCCTTTGGGACCCAGACTGTGAGTGGGGATTGCTACTGTGGTTGATGCCTAAGAAAAGCAAGGCCCAAAGAACCAAAGCCCCCCTCATCCCCACCCCAGGAGGTGGGGCAAACAGGCTGCCCACGACGGACCAGGAGCTACATTTTTCCTACCACAGTCCTCTGGGCACCTGTTTCAACAATTCAGCTAGCAGCTTCTGTGGGGGTGTAAGATCCACCAACAAGCAGCACCCGGAAAGCTGCCAACACACTGCAAAAGCACAGGTTCTTTTGATCCACTTTAGTAAGGAAAGCAACATTAAGGGGTTGACAAGCTTACTTTAATCCAACATACAGACAGCATTCACTTAGTTCCAGGGAAAAAGCCAGCACCCTGAACTTCAGAGCAAATACAAACAAATTATAAACATCGACAGACAGACCTTGTCTGATTCAAATCCCAATACACAGTTACCAGAGTTTAACAAAGTCTCAGCATCCGGGTTTACAAGCTGGAGGGCTCTTAGCTACAGCTGCCTAGGGTCTCTGCCTCAGCACCACCACGAGTGAGAGCCCTAAACAAATTACAAACAAATTATAAACGTCAACAGACAGACCCAATATAGATTCATAGTTACCAACATCTAGGTTCAGCCGGGGAGCTCATAATGTGGGCTGGCCCAGAGTCACGCGTGCCACCACTGCTGTGGGTAAGAGCTCCAAGGAAGAAAAAGCCAACCCCTGGTTTTATATCTTTTTCAGCGTCAGGGGTGGGTCACACATGCGACTCACCCACGTGACCTAGAATCGTCACAAAGAGGCGACTTAAACCCACATGGTCTAAGAGCCTCTGATGTCCCAGACATGTCACTCAAACTCATGTGTAAACCAGGCCCTCCCCTGAGGAAGGAGGCACTGGGGGGGGAGAGGGGGGGGGACGACGACTCCCAAATCTAATCAAGGAAACAAAGGCCAAACTCTTCAAGGGCACTTGGTTGAACTAAGTGCTAAGAGCCCACTTTGCTTACCAATACAGCACCATAGACTCTTCAGTCCTTCAGACTTTCTGTCAGACATGCCTGGCTAGTAGATTAGAAATAAAAATGCTTGGGGAAAGCCACATCCCTCACCAGGGACACACAATGAACCCATCTTCCAAACATTCGTAAGGAGAGGGAGTGAACGTGGGCATTGATTAAGAAAGGGGATTAGGACACACCTCATTCCTCTCCTGGCTATAGCTGGGCTTCCTCCACCAAGCCACTGTAACTGGCACCTCCCAACACACCAAATGCTTTTCCATTTATTGAAATCCCACATGAGCAGCATTAAGAGTGAAAATATCGTCCCCTTTGCAAAGTGAGCAAGGAAAGAGGCTGCCTCCGGATCTGTTAGACTGGAGGCCCCTTGGAGTCGGCAGGACTCCTCTTGGGAAAAGGAACAACTGTGAAGACAGTGAACATGGGAAAAGACCTTGACCGGTCGCCTCAGATGCATTCTGGTCATTTGGACTCATTGAGGGAGACAATAGTCAATGTACTGACTTCCTGATGCAGGGAGGTCATTTGTACATCCAAGCACTTCTCCAGTGCAGACCCTTCTCCCTCTTCCTGTAGCCCCCACCTTATAATGGTTCAGATCCATATCGGTTCTCATGCAGACTATCGTGACAGCTTCCCCATTGGCCTCCCTGCCTCAGGGCCCTCCCCAATCCAATCCAGCCTCCAGGCAGCTGCCAAAGGGACTTCCCTAAAGCCCAAGTCTGCCCACGTCACTGACTGCATGGGTGCCATATTCTGTACGATTTCCTCATTTGGCTTTTCCAGCCTCATTGTAACTTATGCCCTTTCCTGCCCTTTACAAACCAGCCAATGCACCCCTTCCCTCTTTGCCCCCACAGCCCTCATCTCTGTCACCCTGCCAACCCCCCACCCCTGGAATCCCTCTCTCCAATCAAGCACCACTTTCTACCTGAAGGCTTGTCCAATCCTGCTCTCCCCACCAAGTCCTGGTGGTCTGCCATCTTCCCAGAATGCCTCTCCCTCCCAACGTGGTTCATACTGAACCCCCTTCTATTTATGTCTGTTCTGTATGGACTCTGCATCTGTATACATGGCCTCTCCTGCATTAGACTGGAAGCTTCCCTAGAGCAGGGATTGCTCCCTGCTTTGTACTCGAAGCTCCAGTGCCCAGCACATAGTAGGCACTTAATGTTGGTGGACAGATTGCTCACAAGCTCCCACCGAGGCAGAACTCCAAGGAGCAGGAAGCCAGATTGTCTCTGTCTGTCAGGCACACTCATTATTTCTCATGATTAGCAACAACCCCAGCTCCCCCAGATTATTTTTAGGCAAACTTGTTTCAAAGTCCCAGCACATGTTGATCTTTGCAAATCAGTTGCCATTTATCCTTCCTAAACATATCAGTCAGAATCCGTGCTTGCCATGGGAATGCTGGCCATCTATTTATAGATACAGACTGAGGAGTTTAGGCACCAAATGTCCCCAAATCAGAAAACTCATCCTGCGTCGATCCTCGGACTTGCTGCTTCTATTTTTACAGATTTATAAAACACTGTCAAAACTTCTACTTTACACCGATGATAAGAGCATAAATATAAGTTATTTTCAGGCCATTAATCAGCCTTTCCTCAAGAAAATGACATTTAGGGGATTGGAATAAATTAGCGAGGCAGATTCTCAGTGACAGTGTCTACATAAGTAAACTGAAGGAGAGAAGCACGGCAATTATCTGGATAATCAGGCTAAAAATATCTTTCCACCTGAAGTCAGGGCCAGCCTTAGGCAGAGGCAGCGTAGACCAGGGCCCAGCTGCTGGAGATCCAAGCCCCTCATTTTACAACAGAGAAAACAGGCGAAGAATGGTGAAGGGGTTTCTCCAAAGTCAGACACAGCAGAGTCAAGATTAGAACCCAGGCCCCACCTGCCTATAGCAACGAGCACCCTGGCATATCCAGGATGGCCTGCTAGCAGAGCTTCTTTGGTCTGCTGTTAAAGGAAAAATAGTTTTTAAAGGGTCAGCAATCTTCTTTTTATGACATTCACTAGTTCAGAGGAAAGGTCAGCACCCTGAACGTCAGAGAAAATACAAGCAGAGAAATTAGCACAAAGACCAACAGACAGGGCTCTAACTGCCTGGTCAAAGCAATATTGCTCTACACTTTGCAGACACCACTAGATCGAGAGAGCCTTTACACCTGAGCAGCGGGGGAGCTCTGAACATAGAGCTATTCAGAGTCTTGACCAGGAAATCAAACGATCCTTCTCAAAAGCGAACCCCAACTCAGAGTGTATACAGTCTTCTTAGAGCCAGAAGGCATCACAACCCTCATGACTGAGTGCCTAGTCAGCTTAGTACCAAAATGTATGGGAGCCTTCCTACAAGCAAGCTTCCCTTAATGGGCTCCACAGGAGGCCTGTTAATGGGCAGGGAAGCTCCTCATATCCCATTAACATAACAGTAGCCATACCAGATCTTAAACTATATTATAAAGCAGCAATCATCAGAACTACTTGGTACTGGCTAAGAAATAGAGAGGTGGATCAGTGGAATAGGTTAGGTACACAAGACACAGTGGCCAATGACTATAGTAATCTACTGTTTGATAAACCCAAAGACTCCAGCTTCTGGGATAAGAACTCACTACTTGACAAAAACTGCTGGGAAAACTGGAAATTAGCATGGCAGAAACTGGGCATAGGCCAACATCTTACACTGCATACCAAAATAAAATGGGTTCACGATTTAGACATAAAGGCTCATACTACAAGCAATCTGGGAGAGCAAGGAATAGTTTACTTGTCAGATTTATGGAGAATAGAAGAATTTATGACCAAACAAGAGATAGAGAACATTACAAAGTGTAAAATGGATAATTTTGATTACATTAAATTGAAAAGTTTTTGTACAAACAAAACCAATGCAAACAAGATTAGGAGGGAAGCAGAAAACTGGGAAATAATTTTTACAACCAGTGTCTCCGATAAAGGCCTCATTTCTTAAATCTATAGAGAACTGAGTCAAATTTATAAGAGTACAAGTCATTCCCCAATTGATAAATGGTCAAAGGATATGAACAGGCAGTGTTCAGAGAAAGGAATTAAAGATCTCTATAGTCATATAAGAATGCTCTAAATCACTGTTGAGTAAAGAGCTGCAAATCAAACTAGCTCTTAGGTACTACATCACACCTCTCAAATTGGCTCATATGACAAAACAGGAAAATGATAAATGCTGGAGAAGATTGGGAAAATTGGAACACTAATGCATTGTTGGTGGAGTTGTAAACAGATCCAACCATTCTGGAGAGCAATTTGGAACTATGCCCAAAGGGCTATAGAAACATGCATACCCTTTGACCCAGCAATATCACTTCTAGGGATGCATCCCAAAGAGATCATAAAAAGGGGAAAAGGACCCACACATACAAAATATTTATAACAGCTCTTCTTCCGGTGGCAAAGAACTGGAAATTGAGGAGATGCCCATCCATTGGGGAATGGCTGAACAAGTTGTGGTATATGAATGTAATGGAATACTATTGTGCTATCAGAAATGAGGAGCAGAAAGACTTCAGAAAAACCTGGAAAGACTTATGTGATCTGATGCTGAGTGAGAGGAGCAGAACAAGGAGAACATCACACACAATTACAGACACACGGTATCTGTAAGGACTAACTTTGATAGACTTGGCTCTTCCCAGCAATGCACAGTTCTGAGACAGCTCCAAAAGACTCATGATGGAAAATGCTACCCACATCCAGAGAAAGAATTATGGAGTCTGAACACAGATTGAAGCAAACTATTTGCTCTCACTCTTTCTTTTTTGTTTTGTTTCTTCTTTATCATGATTCATTCCGTTGCTTATAATTCTTCTTTGCAACATGACCAATGTGAAAATGTGTTTAATGTGAATGTATATGTAGAGCCTATATCAGATTGCATGCCATCTTGGGGGAGGAAGGGGGGAGGAGAGGTAGGGGGAGAAAATCGGGAACTCAAAAGCTTGTGGAACTGAATGTTGTAAACTAAAAATAAATAAATTACTTTAAAAGAAAAAAAACCCAGTCCCTAGGCCTCCAAAACGAGTGTTCCTTCTCCTGTATTGAGATGCTTGACTTGAGGGGTCCCAGAAAGGCCTTGGGAGGCCAGGAAATAAGGAGGCACAAAAGCACTAGACTTGCCACCTGGAAACCTCAGGGCAAGTCCCTGGGATCCCAGCTTAGGCCTGGGATAAGCCACTTCATATATCTCAGAGCCTCAGTTTCCACATCTCTGTATGGAACTGCCTGCTTTGTAGGGCTAGGAGCAGCTGTTGAGGTTGTCCTTTGTTCTTGAAGAGGACTGTGACATCAGCAAAGTGATGTTGTGACTTGCAAGTGAACTGGAGAGTGAGGGAGAGCTGTGCAAAGTCACCAGCCTCACTTTCACCTCTGGAGCCATCTGCTCTAGTGGCTGGTTATAGATCAGGATGCCTGGAGATGGCCCCAGATGCAGGTGCACAGTAGACAGAGTGCTGGCCCTGGAGTCCACATGACCTGAGTTCAAATCCAGCCTCAGACACTTACTGGCTGTGTGACCCTAGGTGCTTAAGCCACTTTACCCTGTTTGCCTCAGTTTCCTCATCCGTAAAATAAGCTGCAGAAGGAAATGGCAAACGACTCCAGTATCTTTGCTAAAAAAAAAACCCAAATGGGGTCACAAAGAATCAGACACAACTGAGGTGACCAAACACTTCACAGGGCTAGTAGGCGGAAATACTTCATAATCTGTAAAGTGCTAATGTCAATATGTCAGTGCCATTGTCTCATATGCTGGCTTCTAATGTGGGACCATTAAATTCTACCATCAGCAATCACTCTTTGGGGAGGGAGGGAAAGAGGGAAGAAGCTGAGAGAGAACGGGGTGATCAGGGGACCCACAGCTGAACTCAAGCGCTGGCTGAGATGTCAGACTCTGTCCTCACTGCCACTGGTCCTATGTGGTATAGGAAGGATAAGGACTTCCACAGATATTCTATAGACTCTTCTCTTAATTCAACGGAGACAACTCTCCAACAAAGGGGCCAAGTTCCAGAAAACAAATTAAGCTACAAAAGCTAAGGACTGTCACAGTAACATGGGAGCAGACACGTTCTTTCACTTTCCATCTTTCTGGACTCAGGGTGAATTTGCCCCTGGCTCAAGGTGCAGGAAGTCGATTCTAAAAGAACTAAAACCTCTGAAAACATGTCAGATGGAATCTAGATCACTGAGGAAAGACAGGGTGCCACTGACTCAGGCTTTGGCTTGCTGGGACTGTGGTGTGATGGGCTGGGCTGGGCCCAAGGACCACCTGGAGGACCCCACATAGCCACTAACAAATACTTCTGCTTCGTAGAACATGGCTTTGCATGCCATCTCCCTTCAGATAGGGAGCTCCCCTTGTCATCTCAAGTGTTTGGCACAATGCAGGGCACAGAGTAGGTGCTCAATTAATGCTTGTAGACTAATACTTCCGTGTGCATTCGTTTTCATCAGATGGAGTCAATCCAACATTTATCTGAAACTCGGTAAAGAGCTCTGTGCTCAGGGTTAAGAGGGATGTTGAGCCAAATTCAATGCCATTCTTACCTTTGGGAAGTTTACAGACTAAAAAGGAGGGTGCTTGATTCTGGCAGGATGAGGGCAACATGAAGACTAGATTCTTGGAGGGGAAGATGAGGGAGGGCTGACAAGGAGACAGTAGAGGGAAAGAGAAAGAAGTGGGAAAATGTTGGATTTGGAGTCCAAGGTGGGAGGCAGCCCAAAGTGGCAGAAGAGCCCTGACCTGGGAGTCCGAGGGCCTGGGTTCCAATGCCTCCTCTGCCACTTTCTGGTTGTGTGGCTGAGGACAAGTCTCTTCTCCTTCCTAGGCCTGAAGAAAGGGGTTGGCCTTGTGGATGGAGGGCAGAACAAGGCTTGGAATTCTGAGTTGAGATGCCAGTGAGACATGTAGTTCAAAATGTCTACTAGGCACTTGGTGTTGTGCAATTGGAGCAGAGGAGAGAGGACCTGGGAGCTAATGAGGGAAGCCATACCAGCAATAACAGCTTTCATTTATTCAGAGTTTTCAGGGGGTCTGTACTTCTCACAAAGTGTCTCCCTTAGAGCTAGACATGGTAAGAACCTTAGAGTTCATCTAGTCTCCTCTCCCATTGTATGGGGGAGGAGTCTGAGACCTTCTGACTTCAGACTCTCAACACTAGCACTGGACCTGGAGTCAAGGCTCACAACCAATTATGGAGCATCTAGTGTGTACCCAGGCACTGACCTATACGGCCAGGGACACAAAGAAATATGTGCAACATTCCCTGGCTCCGTTCCTTCCTTGGACACTTAGCTGCAGGACAATAAGCAAGTCACTTAATCCCTTGGCCTCAGTTTTCTCATCCATAAAATAGTTCATAGGGTCGTTGTGAGGATGGAATGACAAAGTGTAAATGTGAACCTGAAAATGCTCTAAAAAAATTTAATCATCATCGTCATTATTAGGAAAGCGCTGCTGTTCATGGAGGTCAGATGGCAAGAGTCCCGCAGCTAATCTTATTCTCCTTCACCTGAAGTTTGGCGAGGATCCATTCCCTGCCCTCAGCAGGCACTAGCCTCCTCTAGGTAGGAATTAGACAGTAAGTCCCGGCTATAGCAAAGAAATCGTTTTTCTAACCCTTTGAACATCAACAGGCGGCAGTAGTGTTTGCCACCTCCAGGGATTTACAAGGTGAGAAATATTAGAAGCAGGAGGTGACATCCCAAATCATTATTTCAATATGTTTGGAAATTCATTAGAACTCTTTCCAGGCTTGTTTTTCTGCACATCAGGGTTTCATCAACTTATTTGTTCGATAGGTCCTTAAGGTGACCCCACTGGCAGGCAGACCGTGCATTTTTTCCAGGACTTTAATAGTCTAGCAGGATGAGGAGAAGAGCGTTTTCTGCTTTTTATTAGCGAGTTGAAACGCACTCATTGTCTTTTTATCACTTTAATAGTTTTGTGTGTTGCAGGTAAGGCATTACTAATTCATGTCCGATGAGAAGCAGCCCGGATTTTTGACGACATAGCAAAAAGAAGCAATAAACGCTGCTATCTAAAGGGAAAGGGAGGACCAGTCCATTAGTTAAAGCCCATAACTCAGGGGAACGTTCGGGAGGATTGCTTGTTTGTACCTCAGGTTTCAGAGAGAGGGATGACTGTTTCCAACGTCACTCCTTTTTGGCAGAGGATTCATGCTCCTTCATTTCCTCTTGTCTACACACAACAGTCAATTAAGAAGACTTGGATGGGGCGCTCAGAGCCAGCGCCATCCAGTAACGACAACAGGCTTCCTCCCCTCCAGCCTGGCAAAGCCATCCTCGTGATGCGCTCCATCCAGGTTCCATCTTCCCGTCAACTCTGATTTCGAAGACTTCTCAAGCGCTCTCCCGAGCACCTTTCTAAAATGCATCCTGATGAGGCCCCATCATGGGGACAAAAGCTGCTTTCCTGCAAATTCAGTTGGAAGGAGACATTCCTCCTCGCAATAAACCCTGCTGATGAGGCTGTCACAACTTGTTCCCTGCAAACATCTTCTGCCACAATTTCTTTGTGGACTCGGTTCAGGAAGAGAAACAGCCTGGGATGAAAGGATCCTGCATCTAGAGCTGGAAGGGGACCTCTGGTCCAGCCCCTTCACGTGAGAGCTGAGGAAACCAGGCCCACAGAAGCCCAGAGTCAGCAAGGTGGCTGGCCTTGGAGACAGGAAGATCTGAATTCAAAGCCTGCTTCAGACACATACTAGCTGTGTGATCCTGGGCAGATCACCAAAGCTCTCTAAGCCTGTTCCCTTATTTGTAAAATGGGATAATTAGAATATCTACTCCCATAAGATCATTAGGGCTAGGCACTGCACAGGTAATGTCATTGTATGTGACAGCGATGTAGTGGTACAGGAAATTCCCTTATGAGGAAAATCCGTCTGCCAAGGAATATCATCCTCATCTCAGCAACTTACAGTCTTGCAGGAGGGCCCCAAAAGGATCTGTGTCTCACAGAGGGTCCCACAACTGGTTTGTGTCAGAGACACAATTTTCTCTTGAGTCTTCCTGACCCCAGGCTGTCCTTCTCTCCTTTCTGCCCTCCTGATGATCAAACAGGTGGTCAACAGGATTTTTGTTACCAAGTGGCTTGCCTAAGGTCATCCAGCTAGTCAAGTGGCAGAGAAGATACATACAAGAGAGACACTGAACTAAGTCCTCCACCAAAAGTCCCCAAGGGAAGGCTACCAATCCCTCCACCCTGCCTCCCAAAGGCATTTCATCTCCAAACATCACGCTGAACATTTTTATTCATGAACACACAAATCATTCCTTGTAATCACAGAGGAAATGAAAAATAATATTGTGTATGTCATTATACACTCAGAGCCTGAGTTCCACACAATCACCAAGCGACACCAACAGCAGCCGCTTCCAGAGTGCCCATTATAGTCAGCACGGCAAATGACTGAGGGCCGCAGAGATCTCTCTATTCTGTGCTTCATGGCTGCATTAGTGTGCCTCATTCTGATTTTATAATGCTGCCTTAAGTGACTAGGTGCTGTCTCCACAAGGCTGTTCTATCCAAAGTGTACAAGCAAGGGGTCCAGGCCACCTCCTTCTCCTGAGAAACAGTGAGTCCAGCCAATATATGGGCACTAGATCCTAGAGTTCTGAACCAAGGATCACACTTTAGAGCTGATAGGAATGGTAAAGGTGAACAAGTCCAGCCCACTTATGTTCCAATGTTTGGTCTTGAGTTCAGCCATAAAAGGCTTAGGAACTTGCCAAGGTCACACAAGTAAAAATAAAGTCAGGATTTGAAGCTAGGCCATCTTACTCCCCTTTCCTCCCCTTCCCTAATGTCCTGGCTTTCTTCCAGGCTCAGCTCAAACCCCATCTTCTCCAGGAGGCGTTTCGCAGCACCACCCCCCAAGCCTGCCCTTATAAATCACCTTCTACATCTGCTGCACGTGTCTTATATGAACAGAGTGGTGTGTTTGCTGTTGCCCCATTAGGCATCAATTGCCAATAAGCATTTAAGTGTCTGCTACATGCCAGGCACTGCACTAAGTGTTAGGGATACAAAAGGTCGCAAGAGACTCTCAGGGAGCTCACCATCTAAAGGGGGAAGCACCACACAAACAAACTATAGAGAAGACAAATGAGACATAGCCAAGGCAGGGATGCACTAGTGTTAACAGGGACCCCAAAAGGTTTCTTAGAGAAGGTGGGATTTGAGCTAGAAGGAGGATAGAGAAGGCAGCAGGCTGAGATGAGGAAGGAGAGAATTCCAGGCATGGGAAAGTGCCCTGAGTGGGGATACGGAGGGTCTTGTTCACCAACCAGTCAGGAGGCCGGTGTCACTGGAATGCAGAGTACACAGGGGTGAGTAAGATGCAACAATACTGGAAATGCAGGAAGGAGCCAGGTTACTAAGGGCTTTGAACACCAAAGAAAGGATTTTATATTTGATAGTGGAAGAGATAGGGAGCCCCGGCAGGTGGTTAAATGGTAAAGTGACAGGGTCAGACTAGTGATTGAGGAAGATCAGTGTGACAGCTGAGTGAAGGATGGACTCAAGTGAGGAGAGACTTGAGGCACACAGCCCAACAACAGGCTACAGCAGTGATCCAGGCATGAAGTGATGGGGCCTCACCAATCTGATGGCTGTGTCAGTGGACATGGAGTGCATGTAGTCAAGAGATATTACAAGTTAAAATCAACAAGGCTTAGCAGCTGATTGGATGAGGTGGAGGGAGAGGGGGGTGTTAGAGAGAGCAAGCATTCAAAGATGATGCCCAGGTTGCAAATCTAGGTAACCTGGTGCCATCCACAGCAATAGCGAAGTTTGGAAGGCAGGTGGCATCAGGGTGAGAGGTAAGAAAATGAGTTAGGTTTTGGACATGCTGAGTTTACACTGTCTATAGGCTATCCAGTCTTAGATGTCCCATAAGCAGTCAATCAATAAACATTTACTAAGCTCCCAAATAAGTGCCAGGCACTGTGCTAAGCACTGGAAATTCGGAAGAAGGCAAAAACCAGTGCCTGCCCTCAAGGAGTTCACAATCCAATAGGAGAGGCAGCAAACAAATATATGCAAACAAGCTAAATGCAAGATAAACAGGAAGAAGTTAACAAGGTGAAAGGCATTAGAATTAAGAAAGGTTGGGAATGACTTCCTGTAGAAGATGAGATTTTAATTGGAACTTAAAGGAGGCCAGAGATGAGAACAGAAACATTCCATGCATGGGGGCAGCCAGAGAGCATGGCCAGAGCTGAGAGATGGAGTGTCTTTTTCATGAAACAGCTGGGAAGTCTGTGTCATTGGGTTGAAGAGGACTCGTCAAGGAGTAGGGTGTAAGAAACCTGGAAAGGTCAGAAGGGGCTAAATTGTGAAGGGCTTTGGACGCCAAATAGGATGTGTATTTGATCCTGTTGGCAATAGGGAGCCATTAGAGTCTATTGAGCTGGGGAAGGGGGTGGTGGTGGTCAGAACTTCACTTTGGGAAAATCACTTTGGTGGCTGGAGGGTGAAGACTGGAGGCAGGCAGACCCCCCAGCAGCTATTGCAGTAGTCCAAGCATGAGGTGATGAGGGCCTGCACTAGAGTGGTGGCAGTGTCAGAAGAGAGAAAGGACATTAACAAGGTAGAAATCACAGGCCTTGGCACTATCTTGAATCTGGGGGTGAGAGAGAGAGAGAGGGAGGAGTCCAGGATGGCTCCTAGATTGGGAGCCTGAAGCTCTGGGTGGATGGGGGTGCCCTCCACAGTAAGAGGGATGAGGGTTTGGAGAGAAAGATGGCAAGCTCCATTTTGGACCTAGTGAATATAAGATGTCTTCAGCTTACATATATATATATATACACATATACATATACATATATATATGTATATATGATTTCTGGCAGTGCTGACCCCTGAGGTTGTTTCCAGATCTAAATCTATGATACTATGGACTTCTATAGCTCTTCATTTAAATGGTAGCCTTTAAAATGTCACCAGAGGCTCCAAACTTTCCCAAGAAGAAAACCAACAGCACTATTTCTCAGAACGTGCCCAAGCAGATTCTTTGGATCCATATTCAGAGAGGTCTTGGATAGTGAAATGATACCTCCTCTGAACTAGGCACATTATTCAAGTCTATACTACATATCTCTGTTAGGCTTGAACCAGTTATCATATATTACGGAATTATAACTTCAGACAGGGCAAAGCTGAATCCCTGTGGCCACTCGAGGAGAATTCTTCTTCATACTAATTGGCACCAAGTTGTATACATTAAAAACAGCCAAAACTTGACTCAGGCCAATCTAACAAATGCTCTTTTCAAAAAGATACTTATATATTGCAAAAATTCAATCACAAATGAAAGTTGCCATTTAAAATTATACTCCCTAGAGAATGGTTCATGTCACCAATTATTTATTCACTAGAAGAAGTAGCAAATAGATTTACCATATTGGTTTTTAATCAGCACAGGAATCTTAGAGGGCATTCAAGAACATAAACAGAGATATAACATATTCTGCAAAACTATACTCGAACATGACATGAAGATTCAATAAATTTCTATTTTTTGACTGTAAAATGATATCTGCTTATCACAGTGAGGCAGTCAATGTGTTTAAAAAATATTCAACTTCCCCATCCCTGCCATAATTATCCATGTAAAAACCCATCAGCTCGGTTTGCTCAAAGGGAGTGACAGCCAAAATGAAAAATCAGCATGATGGATTCCAGCAGCAGCCCGAGAGAGAGGGAGCCACCTTCGGCATCAAAGAAGATCTATCGCAGGCATGGGCACAACTTCCTCAAATGTCACAATTTTAACTTTCTCCTTTCATCACCTGTTCCTTAAGGATCACCCTTCCTGTTCAGGCTGGAGTGATTCATAGTAACATTACCAAAGCCTCCAAAGTCTCAGCCATTACTGCTAGTTGAAGGGGGATTACATTCACCAGAAATGGATGCTTGGGCTAGTTTCAATTTGCAGATAGAGTTAGGTGGGACCCAGCAGGCCACTCAAATCCAAGAGCAATGGTCCAGCTGCTGATTTGGCCCCAGCACTCTGATGAATGAAATAATTAAATCAGGACCCAATCCCATCTTTGAGGCAAAGACTGTCTTTTATTCGTCATTGAAATAACTATAACAAAAAAAATGTCATTTGGTTCTTGTGGATGAACTTAGCTCCAGAAATGGAGAGAGGGGCATCAGTGACAAGCCTTCATCCCTCACATCCAAAGAGCCCCCCTGGAGTCAGCTCCCTCGGGGCTTCAAGGCAGGAGAAGGAGATCTGAGCATTTCCTTTCCCTACTAACTGTGTGACTCAACTCGGTCCCCAAGCATACATTCAGTACTGACTGTGGGCTAGCTCCTGTGCTGCCGGCCAAGTGCTGGGCCCACAGTCTTTGCCTTCTCTAGTGGGGAGACAGTAGACTCATAAACTTTCCAAGTAAATACAATATCTACTCTATACGGCACTAGCAGGAGGGCGGATGGAGGGAGAAGCGGGCAGGGGGAGCCTGGCACTAGAACATAAAGCCTTTAGGTCACTGCGGACGCCATAGGCAAGCCACTTAGATCTCGTCAACTGGTTCACTAGTGGATGGATGAAGCTCTCTGAGGCTCAGTTTCTTCACCTGTAAAATGGACAAAATGGTGATGAAAGTGTTTGTCTTACAGGTGGTTGTGAAGCTTATTCACTCATTCAACAAACATCTATTAAGTTCTTTCCATGTACTGGGAGTGGAGTTGAAAATAGCTAATGAAAAATGTCAGCTATTATCACTGTGTCGCTGTCCACCTTGTTCCCCTCTTTTTTAGTGGAGTTCCAATCCAAATAGTCCCAGGAAAAGTGTCTCTCTCGCTGTGATTCTTTTTATTATACAGCTAGATAAAAGTCACTCTTTTTTGTAAACTGAGTAAAAGAATCCAAACGTAAGCTCGTCTTTTGTCGGCTCCCTGAAAGGGTCTGTAGGGCACCTCACCACAGTGCTTGAGGTGTAATGGGCACTTAATGTTTGTCGACTTCGCTTGAACCCCAACAGTAGATAAAGCCATAAGGCTGAGAAGAGCTTTTTCCTGTCCTCACTTGGCTTTGATTTCTTCTGCTAGGTCTCTATTTTTAAAAATTAATTTATTTAGTTTTGCATGCATTTGTAATCTGTCCTTCTCATGCTCCCCAACTGAACAATAAGCAAATTAGACAAAACAAATTTTTAAAATAAAGGCTTCATCAAAAATACGCACAGTCCAGCAAAAGAAATTCCCCTGTTGGCTGTACCTGCAGATACACACTTCTCTCTGCATTTTAGGCTCAGCACCTCTCCCGAAGGAGCAGAGCGGTGTGTTTCATCTTCTCTTTCCTGGCCTTCTGATCCGTCGGCTTGGCCAGAGCTCTCAAGGCTTTCCTCTACCATGCTATCATTGCCTCGTTTCTCCAGCTCTGTCTTCTTTGTACCACGCACGTTCATGGCAGGTCTGTCTATATTTGGACAGTTTTTTACTCTGTGGAGTGCCGCTGAGTGTTGCGAATGGTGACGCCCTCTAAAAGCTCGCTCTCAAATTCTCGGAGATCGATGTTGTGTCCAGATCACTGGGGGCCATGGTTCTATCTCAGGTCATCGTCTGTTCCCAGGACAGTTTATTGGGTGAATTCTCAAGGATATTTTGAGGTCTGTATAAGGAGTAGAGAGACTTACCTGCTAGATTAGGAAAGCCAGGGAGCTTCTGCTGCCCAAGCTTGTCCTTTTAGCTTTTCCAATCACAGAGCGCGTTTACATAAAACTATAAAGTTTACAGAGCCCTTTATATGTGTTATCTCAATGGATCCTCACAACAGCTCTGTGGAGTCCATGCTATGATTGTCCCCACTTTGCAGGTAGGGAAACTGAGGCTCAGAGAGGTTAAGTGAATGGCCCAGGGTCACACAGGCAGGAAGGGTCTGAAGCTGAGTGTGAAAGGCCTCAGGCCAGGCCCAATGCTCTGTCTACTGGGCTACCTAGTGGTTTCTCATTCAGGTCTTGCCTCATCTTGCTAGAATTTATTAGGTGCTAAATGTTTGCAGCCTGGGGTGATGCATTACAGAGTTTCTACCATCCCTTGGCCTAATCTGCATTTATCACCGAATCTGGGCTCCTGGCAGCAGGACCTGGTCCTAAAATGTTACCACAAGCCCCTCCAGTTCCCCAAACAAAACCATAAGACTCATCCATTTGATGCTCCCTAGAATTATTTGATTTTGTTATTATCTAACTATGTGTTTATTTGACATGAGACTTAATAAAATGTGCTGATTTCTTCCATGCTGATAAAACTTTTGCTAATAAATTTGCCTGTGTATCTGAAAGAAAGGTCATAGTTTTTTTTTTATAGTTAAGAGATTTTTCCTTATGAAAGAAGAGAAATATGACCTGCTCCTTCTCCCTACTCACCAAAAACTAACCAGGGCCTTCACGACACCATTGGCATCTCGGAAGGCTTCGATCTGCAAAATACTCGAAGTACACATCAGAAGAACAAAGCCAAACCTTTTCTTCACATGTGCTTTGTATCCTTCAAGTCAAGGAAAAGCGAGACAGCAGCCCTAACATCAAGAGACTCAAACTATGAGTTGGAAGTGGCAGTTGATCAGTGACAGGGAGGCTCAATAGAGGAGGATAACATGGGAGGCTGTCATGATCAGTGGGAGGATCTCTTTATTTTAGATGATAAGCAATCAGAGCCTTATTGAGTAGGCATGAAGGAGCTAGGAAAGAGAAAGACTGACTGTGTGTGTGTGTGTGTGTGTGTGTGAGAGAGAGAGAGAGAGAGAGAGAGAGAGAAGGAGAATGAGCAATGAAGTGAATCCTAGAGGGGACAAGGAGAATCACAACATTGGGCATACGAGGCATGCATGGATGCACACACATACAAAGGCAAAAACTTGAAAAATAAAAAGCCATGCATGCAAGCCAGATGTGGGAAAGGGGCATCACAGAATAACCTGAATACTTTTATTGGAACCAATACAGTAACCAGTCAATCCACAAACCTTTATAAAGCACCAGGGACTTTCCAGGCACCTCAGATACAAATACACTAAGTACCATCTCCTTGCAAGGTGTTTATGCTGTGATAGAGACACAAGAGCATGTATGTATATGGGGCACAAATATGAGGTGAATAAATACAAATTGGTCCAGTCACTACCAACTGGAAGGGTCCTGGGGATGGATCTTCAAGGAAAAAAGGGCCTCTATAAGGTAGAGGTGAGGATGAGGGATCACAAGGATGAAGACTTGGATGGGAGATGAGGTGTTATGGATAAGGACCAGAGAGTGGGACAGTTTGGCTAGACCACAGAATGTAAGAGGAAGAGTGACAACCAGTGAGGTGGGAAAGTTAGGCCAAGGCCAGGTAGAGATGGCTTTAAAAGCTAAACAGAAGACTTTCTATTTCATCCTTGAGGCAATAAGTAGGCACTGGAGTCAATGAGCAGGGGAATGATAGATGGTTAGATCCTTACTTAAGAAAACTGGCTGGTGGGTATGTGGAAGGATGGACTAGGACTAGGTAGTGAGAGGCTTGAGGCAGAAAGACCAGCTTTGAGATCACTACATGCTCTAGCCAAGATGTGGTGAGGGCCTGAGCTAATATGGTGGCAGTGTAAAAGAGGAGAATGTGGGGGAGGGCAGAGATGCTGGCCAAGTGGTGATGGCAAACTTTGGCAAATGCCTCCCCACGGGAGGTGGGAAGAGGGAGGAGTCAAGGGTGATTCCAAATCATTGCTCCTATTTGTTTCCCAATGATGCTCTAGATAAAAATAAGCAGCAAGGTTCACATCAGGACTCAGATTTTTGTAATGTAAAGGTCATTACAGAACAATTATTCTAGTTGTTAATAGATTGCTCAGTCTCGAAATTTGCAGTCAAAGTCCAAGAGACTCTCAGTGAGCTAAGAAGACGTCTCCTGTATATAATGTGGGCAGCATTTGCACACGGGAATATTTGTCTTGGTTATTTCTAACCTGTGCAATCTGGACAATCCACCATTATCTCTGAGACGGCATAATCTGGGGGTTCTCGGAAGCCCTCTGAGGTTGAGACCATGATGATGATGTATTGGTGATGGTGGACAGAAGATAGGCCACCAGAATGTCATGGAACCACAAGCAGCTTATGGAAGGGCCTCAAAATGGAGGGATCAGTTGGACAATGCGGCCATTGGAGCAGAGATAGAAACAGCTGGCTCTGGGATCCCCAGTTTGGTGTTCAGTGGATGTGCCTTCACATCATGATGTAAAGTGACAGATTCCAAGACCAATAAGGATGTCAATTAATAGTCACTAAAAAAAGTCACAAAAAAAAATAATTGGCTTGTCCCAGCTCACCTTCATCCACATACAGTCTGCCTTGAATAATAAGTTAGGCTAATAAAAGGAATAGAAATGGAGGGGGGGGCATCTCCATGAAGTTTCCTTCCTCAGGGCCTTTGCATTACAAGCCTCATTAAAGAGGCTGCCTGGCAGAATGGACACGGAGATGACTCTGTTGTCTGGAAGGCCTGGGATGAGATGCCCTCCCCCCACCATTCACCAACCTGGAACCATAGGCAAGTCCCTTAAACTCTGGGACCCTCGGTTTCTTCCTATCGTGGAAATCTAATACTCCCTGCAGCTGCTCCCTGAGAGGATCATTGAAGCCAAAGAAGAGGCAAAGCATCTTGGGCACTTTAAAGAGAAATGTGGAGCCAAAGGGCTACTAAGCTTCAAAGGCCTGAAATTGCACTAAGACTTCTGGGACATGCTAAGTACAAGCAACTCTCCAAGGTTATACGTTTCAGATTAGGTGCCAACCTGCATTGGTGGAGGGAATTTCCTCACGGGGGAGAGTTCCCTATCTTAATAAAGTCGCTGGTCCAATGCCCACCTTCCCATCCCCAAAAAGCATTCAATAAATGGTAACTTAGAATTATCTCGATGAACGCCTCTCACTTAGGATCCTTCCCAGAAAACACACAGTTTTATTTGGTCCCAGCTTCCTCCTGGCAGGTCCCATCCTCTCCAGGAGCCAGAGCCACACCCTCGCTCCACTCCAGCCATTCCCCATGCATCTGGCTTGGGGGCTCAGTCACCTGGAGGCTGGGAGAAACAATCATGAATGAGTCCATCGACAAGGACCTCTGGTGAAGTCTGAGGGAAGTCTCAGACAGTCCTCCAAGTTCCCTCTGAGGCTCACAACAGGGGCGGCTTTGGGCAATTCACTAACCTCCCTGGGCTTCGGTTCCCCTGCCTTCGAGATGAGAAAGCTGGGCTCAACTCTAGATCCGGATCCTGGGATGACCCCATCAGAAGACTTTGGTGTGATGAAAAGAGCACTGGGTGTGGAGGCCAAAGACTCTGTGCTGGAATCTCAATTCTGCCACTGACTAGAGTGACCTGGCAGAGAGGCTGGATGCTGGGTTACATTGGCTCTCCTGGGGGAAAATGTACACTCACTCCTGAAAATTTAACAACCAGCTCTCCTGAGGGGAAATGTGCCCCCACACTTATAACCTCAAGCTGCATCAGTAACATGTACAAGGCTTTAATTTTGGACAAGGAACAGAGCAATAAACCCAGCCCTAATATGTAGTTTTGCTAACTTCTGAGTTGCAAAGACTCACCCCCTCAAATTTAACAATCAGCTCTCACAAGCACATTCCAGCTGACCTCTCAGCCTCAGTCTTCTCATTGTAAAATGAGGGGGTTGGACTAGATTACTTTTGGGGGGCGGGGGCAGTGGGGTCTCCCTTTCTTGCCCTGGCTCGAAGTACAACAGCTCACTGGTCTGATCCTGCTGGTGGGGAGCTTTGACCTTTGCTAGTTCCAACCTGGGCCAGCTTACTCTTTGTTAACACTTGTTAAGCACCCTATGTGTCAGGCACTGTGCTATGGTACAGGGAGGGATCAGGGTACAATTCCAACAAAGGATTTCCCAGTTCTTCCATGATATACTAAAGCCTAGCCCAGTCAATCAGCCAACAAGCATCTATTAAGAGCCTACTATGTGACAGGCCCTGCACTAAGCGCTAAGGACGCAACAAAGGAAAAAAAAAAACAAAAAAAAAAAAACGGTCCCTGCTCTCAAGGTATTCACATGGTGGGGGGAAAGGAAGGGTGCAGGGAGATGATGTACAAACAGCTACTTCCAAACAAGATATGTGAAGGACATATGGGGGAGGAGAGGGCAAAAAGCCTGGGAAAGTGGGAAGGAGTCGGGCTGTGGAAGGGTTTACCACCCCTTCAAAAGGGCTTTGGGGTTTGATCTCGTAAGTTATAGTAGTAGTGATAGTAATGATGTCCATTTAACACATGTACACACGTGTAACACATATGATAGCAGTGACGATAATAATGTTCATCTCATACATGTACATACGTGTAACATGCATAATAGTAGTGATAATAATGTCCATTTGACACATAAACATACGTATTATACACATAATAGTAGTGATAATAATAAAGTCCATCTAACACATGTAGCACTTTGAAGTTTGCGAACACTCTGCAATTATTATTATCTCATTTGACCTCCCTAACCACCTTGGGAGCATGTGCTGTTATGACCTTCAGATTACAGATGAAGAAATTGAGGCAGGGAGAGAGTGATTTGCCCATGGTGGCATAGCTGGTGCCTGAAGCAGAATTATTAGGACTCATAAAAAACCGGCAGACCTTAGTGAGGTGGGGCGCGATGTGGTCAGAGCCATCCTCACTTTGGCAGCTCAGACAAGGTGGAGTCAAGTTGGGAGAGATGAGACAAGGACACCCCCCAGCAGACTACCGCAATGATCAAGGACAGAGGCAATGAGGGCCTGCACCAGTGGGCATGAGTAGAAAAAAGGAGACCATGTGAGAGATGCTGGCTTCAATGCAGAACCTGGCCATTCCTGGAAGCAGTCAGATGGGGAAAACAGAGAGAGCGGGGAAAACCAGAAACAGCGGAAAAAGGGGGAATTGGCCTGTCCACCCTGAGCTTGGGAACAACAAAGATGGCGGCCAGGCTCAGCCAAAGGCTTCAATGCACCTGGGAATTTCAAGCTTTTATACTCATTTTTGATGGTTTTTCTTCCCACTGAAGCAGAGAACATTAAGGAATAAATATTGTTGGGTTTTCTGCAGACTCCAAAAAAGGCCCACATTTATTGTTTTGAGGAGGAAATAAAATCCTTTTACTGCACACATCTGAGAAATGGGGAAAAAAAAACAAACAAACAGTGTGATTTCTCCAAAAATTAAACCGTCACCTCTTAGCCCAGCTCACAGGCTGTGTGGAGGATTTCTTCTGTGCTCCCTAATCCTTAGTTACAGGCTCATAGGACAAATGCCTCCCCTCAATTCCTCGAGCAGAAGAGGGTGGGAGTGGGGATAATGAGGCTCAGTACCTTTCATTTTGCCAAACAATAAATGTTTATTAAGCCTCTGTGGTGTGATGCTGCGCAATAAAGCTGCTTGACTGACTGACTTAGGTGCTCCAGATACACATTATAAGCCATACCCTCTCTCAAGGGGGTTACATTCTAGCAGAACTCAAGGAAACAACGTGTACATAGATAAATAATACATAAAGAGTAAATGCTCAAACATCCTCAGCAGAGGAGAGAGGATTCCTTCAGGGCTGACTGGGTACCAGGCTCTGCACTAGGCACTTAGAGGGGAGGGAGGGGGGATTCATAACTACCAAGAATGAAACAATCCCTACTCTCAAGAAGCTTCCATTCTTCAACTTTAGGATCAAAGAAACAACTGGACAGATTAAAATTAACCCAGGTGAGGAAGGACCCTTTCCCTAATGACAGTCCCCATTCCGGGGCAGCCAAGTGGTGAGCAGTGGATAGAGCCCTGGAGTTAGGAAGACTCGTTTTCCCAACATGATGGCTGGCCCGGCACGAGCCAGATGGGCATCGGTGGTCTGAGAAGCAGACTCCCTAAGGGGAGGAGGCACATCAACAGCTTGGCCATGGGGGAGGAGTTTTCAGCAATGGCAAACTTTCAATAAAACTCAACCAGCATTTATTAAGTACCTACCATATGATGTTCTGGGTGATGAGAATACCAAGAAAGAAGTGAAACATTTCCTGACTTCAAGCGGATGACAGTCTACTGAGGAAAAAAGAACCTGTGCCCAAGTGAGTGATATAAGGTGTAAACAACGTGATTTCGAGGACAGAACACTAGGAAGGAAGTGGGGGATGGGGGAAACAGATCAGGACTAGCTGTATGTAAGAGAGAGCATGGTCTGGGGAAAGGGCTCTGAATTTGGAGTCACAGCATCCAGGTTTGAATCCTCACTCTGACATTACCCAGATAACCTCGGACAAGTCGCCTTAATTCTCTTGGCCTCAGTTTTCTCATTTGTAAAATGAAGGGGCTGGGCTGAACGGTCTCTGATTTCCCTTTAAGCTCCAAATCCATGATCCTGTGATCCCAGGTGGCCCCTGAGGGGGCTTTGATGGAAGGCAGGGATTCCAGGGGCAAGGACACAGTCCAGGTGTGAGGGGTAGAGGGAGGGAGGAGAGAGAAGCTTTTGAAGACCACATCCTAAATCCTAAATGTGTGATCCTATCAATTATGGAGGGATTATAAACTGTGTTGGGGGAGGGCTGGGAGTACTCATAAAGACACAACCCCAACTCCTTCAAGGGAGTCATACCAGATCAGATACCATGGGGCCAAGATCACACTGGAGTTCTTCTGTTTGATTTTTGAGTGATGAACAAACGTTCAAACATTTATTTATTTATTCGCAACTGGAAAACATTCTTCCAGGCAAGCATTGGCCTTAAAAAATGAGAAGGGATGAAAACCAGACCACAGAGAAGCACAAGTAGAAAATAACTCCTAAGAGCCAAATTTATAACTCAACCAGATATTCTCAGGAGTGAGAGCAACTGTATGAAAATTAACAGCTATGTGCTCACAGAACATAAACTGTATGAATTGGTCTCCCTGAAATAGAGTCCCCATACAGCACAATCAACGGGCCTGCCAGGATGGAATAGAGCAGGCCGAGGCTCACTCCCTACAAATGCTGGTGCTGCTGCTAGCATCTGCTCTGGTAATGAGGAAGCTGCAGATGGTACCATGGAAAGGGGTGCTGCCATAATCTGGGGCCCATTTCCCTCCCTTCACCAGCACTCTGCCCAAAAAGATGTTTATTCCTAACCCACGGCCATGAGCAGTCTGTTCTGTGTGAAGAGGACAAGAAACGCATTCACAAAATGTAAGTGCAGCATTTGGGGGCTTCGACATCTGCTGGGAAAACGAAACTTTACAAGCATGCAGTCGTGAGCAAAATAAGTCTCTTCTTCCAGGGGGCTTTGCTTTTTTCTCTGCCTGCTCCTGTAAGCCTTCAAAGGACCCAAGACTATGGCTCTCCCATTTTGCAAACACAAGTCAGTGGCTTTTCCAAAGCTAAAGCCCAGATTAGAGCAACTTCACGCTGGTGTGGGGTGTGAGAAATGACAGTCATTTCCCGTGGGTTCTGCTGCCTTTGACAAGACTGGAGAGTGTGGCTGGCGCTGCAAACATTTCAAGCTTTGGGGCAAATGCACTTCGATGCTGAAAATCGCGTCTCTCCAACACCTGCTTTTGCTTCTCATCCTTCCACCCAACCGTCGTTCTCACCTCAACCAGAACGTTCTGCAGGGAGTACACAGACGCATCTCGATAATTAAACAAGATTCTCCCCTTCCCTGGGCTGTTCTGAGGGAGCCTCCCTCGGATGAAGAATAGTTCAGATCCCTTAGCAGGGATGTAGCAGCAACCACCAGAAGGAGGCAGTGTGGGAGAGGACACAACCTGGATTGAAATTCCACCTCCGTGTGGACTTGGAGAAAGGGACTTTAACTAGCGAGGTGGTACAGTGGCTAGAATGTTACGCCTGGAGTTAGAAAGACCTGGATTCGAATCTGGCCTCGGACACTTATTAGCCGTGTGATCCTGGCCAGACACTTCACCTCCGTTTGCCTCGGCTTCCTCAACCACAAGATGGGGATAATAATGTCACCTCCTTAGTAGGGTTGACAGGAGCATCAAATACTTAGAAAGGTACTGGCACATAGTAGGTGCTGTATGAATGACGATTCCCTCCCTTCATCCATCCTTCACAGCCTGGACAATGAGGGCATTGAACCAAATGGTCTCTGAGGTCCCTCACCACTCCAGATCTGTGCTTCCATGTGCCCATATGACCCACATGGCTGTACCGCAGGGTGTGCAAACAACAGGTGGCACTTATGAAAAATAATAACCCATCACACATTTAGGAGGGTGTTCTCACGTTAACTATGAGGAAATAGAGACTCTGAAAGAACACAAGGGCATCTGTAACACCAGGTCCACAACAAAACTTATAATTGTCCCCCCACCAAAAAAACCACTTTCCTTATTCCACATTGTGTCAAGGAAACCATCACCCTCCCAGTGAACAAGTTCCCAGCCTAAGAGATCGTCCACACTTTCCCTTCCCTCACCCTATGGATCCAGGCAGTTGCCAAGTCTTGTCAATTCTACTGCACTGTATCTGACATTTGTCCCCTGATCTATGCTCACGTGGGCCAGAACTCCAGTCGAATCTCTTATAACCTCCTTCGGGATAATTTAAAGAGCTAGCATTAATTTGTAGGTTAGTAGTTTTTCAGCTGTATCTGACTCTTGGTGACTTCGTTTGGGGTTTTCTTGGCAAAAATACTGGAATGATTTGCCATTTCCATTTCCAGCTCATCTTACAGATGAGGAAATGGAGGCAAACAAGGTTAAGTGACTTGTTTAGGGTCATGGAGCAAGGAAGTATCTGAGGCCATGAGTCTTCCTGACTCCAGGCCTGGCACTCTATCCACCTAAGATCAAACAGAGGTTCGAGTGTGAGGCAACCATGATAACCGCTACACCATGAAAGCCTACTTGGCATTAATAGAGACCTTAAGATCTACAAAACACTTTTATAAATGTCTCATTTGACCTCCAGAACAATCCTCTGAGGCAGGTGCTATCATGATCCCCAATTTACAGAGGAGGAAACTGAGACAGGCCAGACAGAGGTTGAATGACTTGCCCAGTGTCACATAGCTAGTAAGTGCATGAGGCTGGATTTGAACTCAGGTCTTCCTGACTCCATATCCAGTGTTCCATCCAAGCTTCCTCCTAATTGCTCTCCTTGACTCAAGTCTCTCCCCTCTATAGTCCAGCCATCACACAGCTGCCAAATTGAAACTCCTAAAGCACAAATCTGACCATGTCCCTTCCCTGTGCAATAAGCTCTAGTGTCTTCCTTTGGCCTCTGGATGAAATCAGATTTCTCTTTTCTTTCTCAATCTAGCTGCAGCCTTCCTCGCCTGGCTTACTGCACATGATTCCTCTTCACACATCCTACCTTCCCATCAAACTGGCCTCATGCCCATCACCCACAGTGGCTCCCAGTCACCTCCAGGGTCAAATAGAAATCCTCTGTTTGGCTTTGAAAATCCCTATTAACCTGCCCTGAGCCGCCTTTCCAGGCTTTTATACTCGAATCCCGTACATGTGCTCTTGGAACCAGTGACCCTGGCCTCTTGGCCATTCCTCAGACAATGCACACCATCTCTGGCTGTGAGCATCTTCACTGGCTGCCCCCACGCCTGGATGCTCTCCCTCTTCATCTCACCTTGGCTCCCCTGCTCCCATCTGGTTCCAGGGAAAGTAGCACCTTCTCCAAGAAGTCTTTGCCTGTCCCCCTTAGTGGGAGAGCCTTCCCTCAGATATGACCTCCTGGACCTTGAGACTTTGGGTCTTTTTGTATCCCCAGTGCTTAGCACATAGTAGGCACTTAATAAATTATTATTGATGGATTGATTATGTATACATGTATATTAGGAAGGCAGAATTTATGATTTCATAGAGAATCTCATATGTGTCTAAAAGGTCCAGAACCACAGGATATAAGGAATTCTCTAGGCAGAAGGCAGGAGAATTAAAGCATGTATTTACACTCCACAGTAACAAGCCCACAAACCAGCATCCCCATTTTGATATTTTCATCAAAAGTTTCCAGACCCAATAAGTCCGCCTCACAAGGGTAACCAGGAGGCCACAGAGAAGCGAGATGGTATAAGGCAAAATCGTATACATGCTTCGCCTCTACGGTAAGAAGATTACCCACTAGCCTCCAGTCAGCTCTGATACCGGCAGCTCAGCTTCGGCTGTAGGCGTCTCTGGCTCCAACCAGAAAAGGAAAGGAGGATATTCAAGCTGTCCTCTCCCCTCTTATAGAGTTTTTGACGGCATCAAGCACCGCCTGAACGACCAGGGCCAATTGGTTCTTGACTTGGCCGCTCCCCCTAGCGTAGACCAGGTTAACACACCTCCCCTCAGCCAGCCCCATGACTCATCACACAGGAAGCTCCCTGATCCCTGGCACGGCCGCTGGGCCTCCTGCCCCGGAAGAGCAAGCCCCAGAGTCCAGGGAAGCTCAATAAGGCAAGCTGAGTCATTCAAAGAAAACAAAGTCCATTCTGGTAACACATATTAATTTGTGCTATATATAGTACTATATATGTGTATATGTATATATATATAAACACACACACACCTATTTTGTACGCACATGGTTGCTTGTATGTTGTCTCCCCGACTGGAACATAAGCTCCTTGAGGACAAGAACTATTTTTTGTCTTTGTATCCTGATCACTTAGCACGGTGCCCAGCGCATAGTGCCTTCTGAAAGTTTACTCAAACCCACACGGTCAATGACCCATGACTCAGAGCACAAACTCGAAATTATTGCAAACTCAACCATCCCCCACATTCAGTGCTAGAATGATAGACTCCTGCCCACCCCACCCCCAGGGTAGCAAAGGAACCTCCAGAGCCCTCTAGGCCTGGAGAAAGAGAAGGGTCAGGGAATACACGAGATCAGGCTTCAAACATTCAAAGGGCAGAGGCAGGGAAGAAGCATTTGAACTATTCTCCTAAAGGAATCATTGCAGTAAGGGCAATCCCAGCCCTGGGCAGGGTGTGCAGAGTAGATTCCCTCTCCTCGAAATCTCTAAGCAGAGACTGGACACCCACTGTTGGGTTTCATATAGAAAAGAGTCGTATTCTAGGTTGGCCTGGGTTGGCTTCCATAGCTTCTGGGGCTCCTTTCAACCTCAAACTTCTTTGATTCTGTTGCCCCCAGCACCTCCTTCTCAGCCAACTTAACCCACACACCTCTTAGCTGGCTCAGGAACCCAGACCATGCTTCCGCATCAGATCCTGGCCAAGAATTCACCTGGACCATGTCATGATCTTCTGTCCTTCTCCTGGTCATCTCTCCCCTTTATTTGTTGAGTGTCCCTAACAGAATATATGCTCCCCGAAGGCAGGAACTGTCTCTCTTTTGTAATACTTGTTTTCCCAGTACTTGGTACCATGCCTGGGCCTTAATAAGAGTTTAATTAATGTTTTTTCACTCACTCATTCATTCATACCTCAAACACAAATCCCCACCAATCAATCCAAAAGCACCTAAGACATGCCAGACACTTTGGCAGGTGCTAGAGTTATAAACACAGAGGCAAAGCCAGCTCTGTCCTGAAGGAGTCACCTTCTAATAGGAAAGATGACACACGCAGACAGAGGCCCAGACAAAGTGTACGTACCCAAGAGAACAAAGGGGATCTTTCTAAAGGGGGTTCTTAACCTGGGGTCCTGCCCAGACTCCCATATGATCCAGAAATCAACTTCAGGGGGTCCATGAACCTGGATGGGGGAAATTGGCTTTCTGTCCATGTATTTATGTATGTAATTTTATGCATTTAACAATATTGTTCTGAGAAAGGTCCATAGGCTTCACTAGGCTGAATGCCAAGAGAGGGGAAACCCTTCTCCCTTCTCTCTCTCTCTCTCTCTCTCTCTCTCTCTCTCTCTCTCTCTCTCTCTCTCCTCTGTCACACACACACACACACACACACACACACACACACATACACACGACCTACTCTACAAGATCTCTAACAAGTAACCATTGAGGATCTTCTTAGAGACCTTTGGGAATAGGGAGTGGAAGGACCTAGTTCTAATCCTTGCTCTGCCACTACCTTGGCCAAGTCATTACCCCCACTGGCTTTAATTTCCTTGCAAATGAACTGGTTGTACTAGGACTGGGGTTCTTAACCTGGGGTCTATGCCCTGCAAGGGACTGGATAATTTTAGGTGTCTGTGAATTTGGATGGGAAAAAAATGTGATCTCTTTTCTTACTCAACTCTAGCTGAAAGGTACCATTTCCTTCATTCATGAAGGCAGGCAACAAGCGTGATTCTGAGGGGGTCCACCAAATGTACTGACCACCAAAGTGACACCAAAAAGGTTAAGAAATTCCTCATTTGGATGATTTCTAATGTCTCTTCTATCTTTAACTCTATGATATTGTGACATTAAAAATACTCTCTCAGCCAAAGTGCTTCTACAAAACCAATTAAGAAAAGACTCCAGAATCACAAGAACTTTTGATCACCAGCAAGCCTCCAAACTGGTATTCAGGACAGTATTAAAATAACTAAAAATAAGACCTATGAGTAAAATTAAAAACCTTCTGAAAACCTCCAAGGATTTTCCTTTTTTCCAAAGCTAAATATGTAAACAAGTATATCCCCAAGAGAGACCAAGAACCCTAGTATAATCTGAGGAGAAAGCATCATAGGTCCTCAGTCACCATCACGGGGCCAGGTAGGTGGAAGCCACCAGTCCTGAGAAAACAGGAGTCACTGATACTATCCTAGCCTTGATCCCAGCCCTTCACTGGAATCATGATGGTGATTGGACAATGGACTGAAATGGTTACATCCTGTCCAGATCTAAAGGCTGTCTTCAATCCACAAACCTCTGGTCACCATTACTATGGACCCTTCTAGACCTGGTGTCAACTCTTCTCTTGGAGTCTGATGGAAAGCAACAGAAGGGTCAAGTGGCTACCTCAGCCACATACTGCTTGTGGCCTTAACCACGTAACATCATGATCATCAATTCTCCCATTCCCTGCTTGGATCAACAGAAAAATATAAACAAGTGGCTAGTCCCCTGTATTAGAGCTAGTCAACACCCACCATCTATTCCCCCAACCCCTACGATATAGGGTCAGTCGTCTTCCTCACTAAGCCTGCCCCTCTTGGAAACATTGTTCCCTCTCTTGAGGGTACCCCAACCCCCACCCTCATGCAGTCAAGGAGAGTCACATGTTCCAAGTTATTAACCCCTGACGTAGTCCACAGCCGAAAGGGACCTTAGAAGCCACCTCCCTCTGGAGATAAGAGACTGAGGCACCATTGGCTCAAGTGGCTTTCTCGAGGTCACATGCTAATCTGAGGTCAAGTTCATCCTTCTCTCCTCTTCACCACCTGCCTATGGGGTGGTCAGTTTCCAAGTCAAGGCAGCTCTACTTGGCCCCCATCTCTGCTATCCTTCCTCTCCTCTTCATTTCCAGGCCTTCACAGAGGCCCTCGTTGCCTCACGTCTGGACACTTGCAAGAGCCTCTTCCTAACAGCCTCCTGCAGATGAGCATCTCTTCCACCCATCTCTCTTTTTTCTAGTCTGTCCTATACGTAGCTGCCAAATAATCTTTCTGAGGTACAGCCAGGGCCGAGTCACTACCTGTCTTAAAGCCCTTCAGTGTCTCCCCGAGGTCTCTGGCCTCAGGCTGAGGACTCCCTAACTGAAGGACTATCTGACCTCTTCCCAGCCTGACCCTCCTTCACATCCTCCACCTTCCAGCCATACTGAACTACCAGCCGTTTGCTTATCTGAACACTCCATCTCCCACCCACAGGAAAGACAGCAAACCAACCCCATCCCCAACTCTGCCCTCAGCCTCATCATCTTCCAACAAGGTGCCACCCACTCTTCAAGTCTCCCCTGACCTTCTTCAAGGTGGTCGACACTGAGAAGCTTCTCTCCTTCAACTCCTTTGTTACTGGCTTCTCTGTGGCCTGGCACCATTGTCGCTCCCCCCACGAGCAGAACAAAGATCCCCTAGGACAAGAGCTGAGCCTTTTGTCTTCATCACCTCAGTGCCCAGATTATTTTGTAAACAGCAGATGCTTAATAATTGATTCCAGCATGCCCCATACAACATTTCCTGGGCTATTGCCTCTCCTAAAACTAGCCTTGTAGAAATGAAATAATCTTTCCAAAAGCAGAAGCAAGACCAGGCTTCTAAAGAATTAAACATTTTCAGAAAACAGCAGAATGAAAGAAACTCAACCCCATGGTTGCAATAACCAAGCCTGGGCCTGTTGAAGTTGACAAAATGCTCCACACTCCTCCCTACAAAAGTGGGGGGGTGGGGTTGGGCTTAGGGATAGTGTACATATTATCACACAGGTGATGCTTTGGTTGATTTTGCTGAAAGGCATTTTTTTTCTTTTCCTTGTAATCTTTGTTACAAGCATGGCTTATTGCAGGTGGAGAGAGGAGGGAGATATTCACAAGTGACATCGATAAAAATAAGCCTTTGCATTGCCCAGCCCCCAATGGATCCCCACAGAACCGCCTGTTCTGGGTTCTAGACTCAGGGCATGATGTGACTTAATGAAACGACCCTAGAACTCCTCCGATTTCACGTGGAAGCTCAGACCACACCCTGCTTCCCTGGGCCTCTAAAATCATCATCTTGGGGAAATTTCCAAGGCAAATATACAGCCCAGCAAGATGCCAGGAGCTTCCAACTCAACACGATGAGAAAGAGGGCTAAAGACAGTCAAATTAATTCACCAGACCTCGGAAAGATAATATACTTTTCCTGTTTCCAGCCAGGCCTGGATGTTCTTTCTTTAAGCACACCGTTAAGGTTTCTTTTTTAGTTTCATAAAATTAATGGTTTGTAACATCTTGTTACAGTGCAGGACTAAGGGCACCTTTCTCATCCTCGTCTGAGTCTCTGCCTCGGAAGCTTCCCAGTCCAGAAGTCATCCTAACAGGCTAATATTCAGGGATTCTTTATTCCCACATCGAGGAGAGAGTTTCGACACTCCCCAGATCATGAATTCAATCTGGGAAAGGGCCAAAGGGACATGAAAATTTCCTGGTCTGTGAAGCGAGAGGGACACATTATATGACCTTCAGTCTCCAGTCCTGGGAGGCTAGAAGGAAATCTGAGCACCTCCTTTTGTTCAGCTCCATTTAGAGGGACGTGGTCTGTTGTGAGTGCGTAGACAATGCATGGAGGTAGCACATTCTTGCAGACATTAGACCTGAAAGGCCCTGGATCTGCAGTCAGAAGACTTGGGGTTGAGGTCCAACTCTGCCACTTACTAGGACATCTTCGGGCTCAGTGCCTTTGCCTCCGCATACATAAAATGGGGATCGTCGTACTGGTACTGTGTGCTAGCTTTCATGGCTGTTCTGAAGGAAATACCTCACAAAACAGAAAGTTCCATATACGTGTAAACTGTGATTATTCTAATACCCCAGCAGACAACCCTATGACCGTAGGCTGCTCCCTCAATGACGGAGGTTCCCCATTCAAATGCAAGGTAGAATGATAGATAGATGATGGAAGGGCCCTAGAGGTCAGCTACTCTTACACTGTCCCAAGAAAAGACAAAGACAAATGAGCCACCCCACCTCACCGGAGGACTCTTGGGATCAGTAGGAGGAATCAGACCTGTGGAAGGGCCACCCCCCACCCCAAGGGCTCAGCAGTCCTGCCAGACTGGACCTGCCATCCCTTTGAACAGCCCAGCTTTTATGCACCTCGTGCTCCGTGCCCAAACTGGACTACCCCTCCCCCATCTTCATTTGGAGTCAGAGGACTTGGATTTGAATCCATCTCTGTTACTTACCAACTGCAGAGAACTTTACACTTATCCATTTATTTCACTGGAGTTGGACATTTGTTCTAGCCTGCCCAAAGCTTTTTGGACATTAACTCTATCTTTGTCAGAGGAATTGGATTCATTACCTAACTCTGACACTTACTGCCTATGTGACCTTGGGCAAATCACTTAACTTGAGCTCCATTAACTTTTTTAATATTTTAACAATTATATTCTGGTATCATTGTTTTCCTTTGGAATTTTATGTTTTATTTCATGTGTTTATTTGATCTTATGTATTTTATTTGGAATCTTATGTGTCTATTGATTTTTAAAAGCATGATTCCAAGTTATAAACAATGATTTCGTTTCCTTTCAGGTCTCATTTTTCTGTTGGGGGTGGGGGGTGGAGCTGTTCCTTTAAAGCCAATCCAAGCGCCCCACTGGGCCCTTAAGATGAGGAAAACAGAGCAGGACATGACAACCTAAGAGACTTCAGCGGCACCCAGCAACAAACAGACATCCCCTCTGGCTTGTGATAGTCCAAGCCAAGACAAGCCATGGGACCAAGAGAAAATGAAGCCTGGGCCTTCTCTGCATTCATTTCATCATTGGCTCCCCACTGAGATCTGAGCAGTTCTCAGACAAAGCAAGGCCCAGCCTGGAAGAACAAGGGCCTCTTCGTGCTGGCCAGACAGAAGTGGGAAGGGGCTACATAGGGGAGAATGTGCACAGCACCTCCTGCCACAGTGTTTCCAACTCAATCAATTCATTCTTAGGGGCAGCAAAGCCATGCATTTTGAAAGACACAACTGTTTAGACTTGGTCCTCATTCTGCAAAGTTCATAACATTTTGAAGGTTCGTTAATCTCAAAGAACCTGGGGAAAAACCTCACACACTCGATCTAAATATTCTTGCCCTACAACTATCATCTTCCCAGCTGTAATTTTAAATACCCAGCCTATGATGAAAATTAAAATAACTTTGTCAATTAACAGGAGGTGGGTTGGGGGTGGAGGGAGCTTGGGCTGGGGATGTGAGATATCAGCACCCCAGGGTGTCCCTTGACCATGTGCCATCCCCCGATAACATTCAGCTCACCTCTTCCGAGCCTCATAAAGTCCAAGTTTTTCATCTAAAAGCTGAAATGACTGTGTTCCGTTAAGATAATATTCCCCTGTTGGAAGGATTATTTCAACACAATTCTCCTGATTAAAGCATCAATTAAAACATGTATGAAGATTTACAATTCATGCCTCTAATCTGGGTCTTCTCTCTCTGGCGGGGTAATCCTTTTCTACGTGTAGCATGTGTCCTGTGAACCTCTTCACCCTCCTCCATGCCACAGGCTCAACTCCTTCTCTCTCCAGTGAACAAATGGCCAGCCTTCTCCCGACCCCAGCCCCCACACATCTCAGCCTCCTTCTCTGGGGCCTGGACTGAAGACCTCTTCTGACATGATAGATTGTCATTTCCCTCAACCTCAAAGGTAACTGGCTATAAAATTGTTTTATGTATCGAGGACCCCTAGTCTTGGGGTGGAAATACTGTCTGTAATTCACCTCCGGCAATGCGGCGCTATTCATCGGCATTCACACCATATTTGTGGGCTTCAGAATGCCATCGCAGCTCCTTGATTGAATCATGGTCTTGCATTCAGCTGAGGAGCCTTTATTCCTCATGAAAATCACCCACCGGCTTTTCTCAATCTACTCAAGGCCTCCACGGGGGTCCTAAAGGGAGTTGCATTTTGCATAATCTTCCTCCAAATAGCTTTTTAGGGGCCTTCAAGAGCCTAGAATGGGATAAAGCTTTTAGAAACACTGCTAGAAGGGAAACCTCACAAAACTGAAATGTCCCTGGCTGCCTTCCAGAGAGAGGAGGTGGTGGAAGGTGTAACTCAGCCTCCCTGGCTATAGACAGGACGAAGCTCCTCCTTTAAACTGATCTCCTAAATCCAGGTTTACCTCTCAGACCAGCTAATTCTCCTCGGATTCCACCGCAACACAGATGCTTCGTCACCCTCTTCTGTGCAGGAACTGTTGTAACTCATCCAATGCTGCATCCTCGGCATCATAAAGTTGTCCCCAAAGTTTATGTATCTTGGGCTGAATCAAAGTAATCTATAGAATTGTGGGGATCTCAGAGGTCATTTATTCCAACTCTAGTCCAAGGAATGAGTCTTGATGAGAATCTCAGCAAGTGGCTTAGCAGGCTTCCCCCTAAGACCGGGAACTCCCATTCCCCTCTTTGCACTGTTGTGGAAGACAGACTGGGTTCCTCCTGGTGTACATGCTCCTCAGCCCTCGCTCAGCCTCTTAGAATGCCCCTCCCCAGAGCACCGTGTGGCAGCTTGAGACCTTGGTTAGTGTACTCTGGTGGGTCCCATTCAATGCTGTGCAAACCCTTGGGTCTGTGACAATGTCCAAGGGGTTTACTTCAAAGATTCTTTAACGGCCTTAAGAAGGAAACAACTGCACAATATTATGAATGGTAGATTAAATTACCCCGAGGGTTTGCCATATGTTTGTTTGTTGTTGTTAAACGGAGTTCAAGAAACAAGAGACACTGGGAACCACACACCAAGAGCCCCTTATCTGCGTGTCTCCTTTGCCCTCATCCTTCTCAACCTCTTTTAGTTAACTGTGCACACATCATATCCTCCTCCTTATAACCCCCACTTCCTTCCTGAGGGCTGTAATAACAGCTGAGCTGCCTCACAGCCAGGGAAGTGTCCAAACAGAAGGATTCCTAGCAGTACTGTGGCTCCCTAGGGCCATTTACACCGAACCCCAGAATATCTCCAGTGGGGCATCTCTGCAGAACAAAGGGAAAGGAGGAAGAAGAGGAGGAAGAGGGAAATGAGATCGAGTGTTTCACAGATTAAAATGTAGAATGCAATTGACCCCTCATTGAATTAATCTAGCAATGTAAGAGGCTGAGAGAGACAGAGACACCCTGAGGCTCAGCTACTGCAGATTAAACATGAAAACAATCTGGACTCACAATTACTGAGGAAGAAATCAAGCTACCTGATATTCCAAAGCCAGCTCCAGACACTAGCTGTGTGACCCTGGGCAAGTCACTTAACCTCTGTTTGCCTCAGTTTCTTCCCCTATAAAAAGGGAATTGTAATAGCCCTCCTTGCAGGATTATCATGAGAATCAAATGAGATGTTTGCAGGGTTCTTCCAAACTTAATGTGCTATAGAAATGCTAGCTATTATCATTATTATATTTTATAAAAGTAGATAGTGCAATGCACACGAGCTCCTCCCTGGTACAAGAGCCTATTTAGAAAACAGTAACAAGAGTTTTTCATACGCTTATCCCAAGCAGCACATGGTATAGTGGATAGAACGTTGTCCTTGAAGTCAGGATTGCTTAGGTCCAAATGCTGTCTCTAACACTGGCTAGCTGTGAAGCCCGGGCAAACCATTCCAATCTCTGTACTGCAGAATCTCCCTTAAATGATCTAGTAAACTCCTAAAAGGCAATGATGTGCCTGGGGGCGGGTTATGTGCCTGCACAGGTGGCAGTGTCAAAGATCTTCTCCTCTTCTGAGATTAGCCCCAGTATCCTGTGATTTTGGCTAAATGCCTTCTGATGTGTGGGCTCTCCTTCCCAGCTCTGGATCATCTACACCAGATGCCACTTGATGCCTGAAACTAAAGTACTAGATAGATCATGGAACCGCATAGGACCAAGCCCAGGTCACTACCGCACTCCCCTGGAGATCTCCATCCAATGTGACATCCAACCATTAATTCTGATTCCCAGATCCAGCCCTTCCTTCCCTTGGCTCTAGACACCCTGATGCCCTATCATCCTGCCCACACCTCTCCATCTTTCTACAAGAACAACACAATGATATTTCCAAATGGCTCCAACTGGATTTTTAGACAATGCAGTATCAATATTCATGGCCTGGTGTAACCTGCTCCATGTCCTTATAAAGAGATGTGACAGGGCAGCACTCTGTGGTATAATAAGCTCTTGGCTGGGAGCCAGGAGACCTGGGTTCTAACCTCATCTCTTATCCTAACCTAATGAACTTCTCTAGGCTTGGTTCCTCCCTAGTGAGTGAGTGAGTTAAGCCTGATGCTCCTTTTCCA